>NC_081788.1:357500-497500 GCF_963082965.1 Carassius carassius
GAAAGCACACAGGGGCTGGACAGGACAGGACTGATGTTCTTCAGTGAAAGCCATGGCATGTGTCACACTGGGCTGTGTGTGTGTGTTTCAGGGATGAACACAACGATATCTTGGCCGTGGCTGATTGGGGACAGAGGCTGTCTTTCTACCAGCTCAGTGGGAAACAGGTTAGTGTCTGAAAGTGAAAAAGTAAAAGTAAAGTAACATGGTGACTAGGGGTGAAATGGTTCAACTTTTTCACGGTTCAGTTTGTATCACTGTTTTAGAGTCACGGTTTCGGTATGGTTCAGTATGTGCAATGTTCATGGAAAAACTATACTAAAAAACAACAACAGCACACATAAATACAATATGCTAAAGATAAAAAAAACTAAAAACATAATTTTCAGTTAATTTTATTTCACCACCCGGGTAATGACAGAATATATGACTGTTCATCTTCCAGCATACTGCATTCGCATTGAACAAGAGTATATGGTTTTCCACATTTTTTTTCTTTTCATCTGTGTTATTGTAATGTCTGGCGCATCCATTAACAGAAACATATATTAGTTGAACCCTGTTTGTTTTACTTGTTATTTATAGCAAACCATATTACAGATGCTTTGTCAGATTTAAGTTGATCAGCGGTCCCAGCGCGTGTCTGGACAACCGAACAGTTCAACCGACCCATCCCTAATGGTGACCCATACTCAGAATCCATGCTCTGCATTTAACCCATCCAGAGTACACACACACACACCCCGTGAACACACACCCGGAGCAGTGGGCATCATCTATGCCGCGGCGCCCGGGGAGCAGTTGGGGGTTCGGTGCCTTGCTCAAGGACACATCAGTCGTGGGAGAGAGCGCAATCCCTACAATACTTGCTGGTATAAGACTCGAACCCACAACCACGACTTGTAGTTGTTGTTACATATTGATAATAGAAATGGATCATGTCAAATTCATGCAACAAGATATTTAGACATTTACAAAACACTGAGAAATACTCAAAAGCTGTGGTAAGGACTCCAAGATGCTTCAAGAAACCTTCCTGCAAAGCTTCAGCACTGTGAGAAGTTTTAGGCACGTGTAACAATGCTGTAAAGTGAGGATGCTGTCAAAAATAATGCCATAAATAGATTTTATTTATAAGTTAACTTCAATGAACTGAATTGTTTAAAGCAGCTTTTGCCCTCGGTGCTGTCACGTGTGGTGATACAAGAAACACGGAGAGATCCAAGTGCGGGTATGATATTTATAAAAGGATAATCCGAAGGGGTAAACAGTCCAGGCAGGGTCAAAACCAGAATATCCAAATCCAAAACATAAACAAAACATGAACACAAGGCAAGGGCACGACTAGATGACGGACATGAATTAACATCATATTAAACAAGGAGTCCGTGACTAAGACTCAGACAGACCAGGTATAAATACACAAAAGGATAATGGGGAAACAGGAGACAGGTGGGGAACAATCAATTAACTAAACAAGGAGGAAGGTGACCAAATAAGGAGACAGGAAGTGATAATATGATAAACACCGTGGGAACTGAGGACACCTAGTGGGAACCCAGGGAACACAACCCAGACACTGTGACAGTACCCCCCTTCTACGGAGCGGCTCCCAGACGCTCCAAGACAGACACAAAACAGAGACCAGGAGGGAGGCGGACAGGTGGAGGCTCAGGGGGAGGGACGGAGGGCCAGAAAAGAAAAACATGGGGAACAGGCACCATAATGTAAACACAACACAGAAAGACCAGGAGGGAGGAGGACCGGAGGAGGTTCAGGGGGAGGGACGGAGGGCCAGACTAACAGAAAGGAACAGGGACAGACATTAACACAAAAACAAAAGGAAAAAACAACATGAATCCCCCAAGGGCGGAGCAGAAGACCACCACACCCTTGTGGTCAAGGCCAGAGTCCTCCAGGGCGGAGCGGAAGACCACCACAACCGTGTAGTCAGGGCAAGCGCCCCCCAGGGCGGAGCAGAAGACCACCATGTCCGTGTGGTCAGAGCGGAAGCCCCCCAGGGCGGAGCAGAAGACCACCACGTCCGTGTGGTCAGAGCGGAAGCCCCCCAGGGCGGAGCAGAGGACCACCACGTCCTCGTGGTCGACGCCAGAGTCCCCCAGGGCGGAGCGGAAGACCACCACAACCGTGTAGTCAGGGCAAGCGCCCCCCAGGGCGGAGCAGAAGACCACCATGTCCGTGTGGTCAGAGCGGAAGCCCCCCAGGGCGGAGCAGATGACCACCACGCCCCTGTGGTCGATGCCGGAGTCCAACAGGGCGGAGCAGAAGGCCACCCAGTGACTTGACCTGACTCTGAAAGGTCCACGATGACTAGCCTTGTCTCTGGAAAGTCCATGGTACCTAGCCCTGGCTCTGGAAGGTCATCAGTGACTGGCCCTGACTCTGGATGGTCATCGGTGATTGGCCCTGACTCTCGAGGGTCATCAGTGACTAACCCTGACTCTGGAAGGTCAACGGTGACTAACCCTGAATCTGGAGGGTCCACAAGCACCTGACTAGCCTCTGGAAGGTCAACCGGCACCTCACTCAACTCTGAAAATTCAACAGTCACCTGACTCGACTCTGGAGGGTCAACAGGAACACGACTCGACTCTGGAGGGTCAACAGGAACACGACTCGATTCAAGAGGAACAACTGGAACATGACTCGATTCTGGATGATCAACAGGAGCTAGCCCTAACTCTAGAGGGTCAACGGTAACTAACCCTGACTCTGGAGGGTCCACAAACATCTGACTCGACTCTGGAGGGTCAACTGGAACCTGACTCGACTCTGGAAGGTCAACAGGAACTAGCCCTGACTCTATACCGGTCTCGGGCACCGCATCGGGAGTAGCCTCAGGCACCGCATCGGGAACGGGCACCGCCTCGGCCTCCGGAACAGCATCGGGCACCGCCTCGGCATCGGGCACCGCCTCGGCCTCCGGAACAGCATCGGGCACCGCCTCGGCATCGGGCACCGCCTCCGGAACGGCATCGGCATCCACCTCTGCCTCCGGAACAGCATCGGGCACCGCCTCGGCCACCGGAACGGCATCGGGCACCGCCTCGGCCTCCGGAACGGCATCGGCCTCCGGAACGGCCTCGGGCACCGCCTCGGCCTCCGGAACGGCCTCGGGCACCGCCTCGGCCTCCGGAACGGCCTCGGGCACCGCCTCGGCCTCCGGAACGGCCTCGGGCACCGCCTCGGCCTCCGGAACGGCCTCGGGCACCGCCTCGGCCTCCGGAACGGCCTCGGGCACCGCCTCGGCCTCCGGAACGGCATCGGGCACCGCATCGGCCTCCGGAACGGCATCGGGCACCGCCTCGGCCACCGGAACAGCATCGGGCACCGCCTCGGGAACGTCCTCTGGGCTTTGAGGAATGGTTGACGCCTGTCTCCTCGTCCTCCGCCCTCTATGATGGCGAGTCGGTGACACCTTGTCTGGAGACTCAGGCGTTGAGTCGGCCATCTTGTGCTGTGGCTCCAAGCTGGCGGCCATCTTGTGCTGTGGCGCTGGGCTGGCAGCCATCTTGTGCTGTGGCTCTGGGCTGGCAGCCATCTTGTGCTGTGGCTCTGGGCTGGCAGCCATCTTGTGCTGTGGCTCTGGGCTGGCAGCCATCTTGTGCTGTGGCTCTGGGCTGGCGGCCATCTTGTGCTGAGACGCTGGCTCAGCAGCCATGACGTTAACCGTCTTGGGAATCTCTAGGATCTTGGACAGCGTAGCGAAATAATCCAAGAATGAGTCAGCGGCCTTCTTGGGCGTTGGCCCTGAGCTGGCGGCCATTTTGCACCGTGGCGCTGGACTCGCGGCAATCATGGGCAGTGGCGCCACCATGGCGGACGTGCGCTTCCTCTCCCCTCTCCGTCCGCCATGGTGAGACGGTGGCTCTGATCCATCCCACACGAGCCCCGGGTCGAAGGGAGGCCATGGTTGAGAGCGATGCGGAGTCTCCTCTCGACCACTCCCATCCTCGGCGACCTCCCCTGGTCCCCCGGAAAACCACCAGGCGAGTTCCCTCAAAACCGTCCTTACTGTGACGGAGTCCTTCTGTCACGTGTGGTGATACAAGAAACACGGAGAGATCCAAGTGCGGGTATGATATTTATTAAAGGATAATCCGAAGGGGTAAACAGTCCAGGCAGGGTCAAAGCCAGAATATCCAAATCCAAAACATAAACAAAACATGAACACAAGGCAAGGGCACGACTAGATGACGGACATGAATTAACATCACATTAAACAAGGACTCCGTGACTAAGACTCAGACAGACCAGGTATAAATACACAAAAGGATAATGGGGAAACAGGAGACAGGTGGGGAACAATCAATTAACTAAACAAGGAGGAAGGTGACCAAATAAGGAGACAGGAAGTAATAATATGATAAACACTGTGGGAACTGAGGACACCTAGTGGGAACCCAGGGAACACAACCCAGACACTGTGATAGGTGCACTTGAACAGAGTCGTGACTTATATAGAGGTATATAGAATGAATTGCTTTCCAAGATTTACAAAACTAACCTGTGTAAAGTTAAAGAAAACCGCTACAAACAGATCTGAGGCTTGACTTGGACTAAAGTTGGATTTGACATTAGGTTTCACACAGTAGACCTGGTGAATTACTGTCCATGACCAGATGTGAATGTGTGTAGGGCAGATTCTGTTCTATAGCAGCGAGACAGAGAGACAGACATGCATTCACAGATCGCCTCAGCTCCATATGTGTAAAGTTATGTTGGGTATACACTAAAAGATTTTTTACATCTTATAAGATTTTCAAAATGTGATACCACAAACATGCGGATAAAAAATCCTAGATTTAATCGTTTTGCTCCTATAGTGTGTGGTGTGCCATGATGTGACATAGACAGCACACCACACACTTTTTCAGATTTTCACCCAGAGTCTCGACTGTGAACACAGGAAACCTTGCAAAATCTCGCAAGACTTCAGAAAAAGCATGGCGGACAATATGCAGGAAGAGGTTGCAATGATAGTGTTTGGAATGATTTTATACACGACAGGTTGTATAAACATTCATGCTGTTGTCACAAATCATCAAGCTGATCCTCCATCTCTGCTGTCCACATCAGTTTCACTTTGTGCTGCGTCATGACTGCTTCCATCATCTCACCTTCTGATTGGATATTGTTTCGTTTAACGTGATAATCTCCAGAACGTGTGCGCGTTTGTCCTCGGGGATCCCCCACACATCAGGATTTCTGATCGTAAATATTAAACGTTGAATATTCGCGATTCGTGATTGGGGCGGCTCTGACGTTCTTCCGATCAGGTTCGGACACTCTTAACACACCTCACACCAAGAAAACATCTGATAAAATAATCTGTAGAGCCATAGCTAGGATTGTTGGAAGGGGGGAAATCAGCCTGATTATCTTTTGGTGTGTACCCAGCATTAGTGTGACATACTCTTCCTGTTTAACTTCTGCTATCTGTTTCTGTAGGATGTTCAGGAAAAGGTATGGCTTAATTTAATCCAGAGGGAACTGAATGAATGACGTTACATACTGAAATTTGCCTTCCTTCATTCAGCACTTTTATCCAAACCTACTTGGTGGTTTGTCCTGAGGAGGCAGTGAGAAGTGCTTTAGTAGCAGGAGTACGTGTGAAGTTCAGGTTCAGGGCTCGTAATCATCATCTGGCACAGAGTCAGAATTCACCGTTGTTTACTCCTGCATATGACGCCTGTGGGGCTCTGTAGCTGTAGGCTTTGGGCTGCTTTGAAAAAACGTTTCATGGTCCGAGATCATTTCACATGTAAAAAATGCACATTTGCCATGATGCTTTTAACTTTTTAATAACTTTAAATGGCAGCTTAACCAAATGTCAAATGTCTTAAAGAAGAGAGTTCCCAAAAATGTTTATTAGCATGCATACTTTTAACATATTGAATATTCTTCATGACCTTATTCTACATCCCTAATCCTACCCAACACCTAAACTTAACAAGTACATTATTAAGCAGCATTTGGGAGTTTATTAAGTCATTCTTAATAGTTAATTAATAGTGAGAATTGTGACTCAATGCTGTACACAGTTTTGAAGATCTGCCTCAGAGGCGAAGCTTCACATGTCCTGTCAGAGCTGAGCCTAAAGCTAAGGCACTGTCATTCAGTTCAGTGGCACTTCAGGCGACCCGAGTTTAAGTCCCGACTCGTGGATTATCACATCATTTTATGTGATCCCCCACTATTTCAGATGATGACTGGACCTGAGCTGCTGTCTCAGAAAACATGGCCTTTTAAAGGGTTTGTTCGCCAAATTTCCAAAATTATGTCATTAATAACTCACCCTCATGTCGTTCCAAACCCGTGAGACCTCCGTTTATCTTCAGAACACAGTTTAAGATATTTTAGATTTAGTCCGAGAGCTCTCAGTCCCTCCATTGAAGCTGTGTGTACGGTATACTGTCCATGTCCAGAAAGGTAAGAAAAACATCATCAAAGTAGTCCATGTGACATCAGAGGGTCAGGTAGAATATTTTGAAGCATCGAAAATACATTTTGGTCCAAAAATAGCAAAAACTATGACTTTATTCATCATTGTCTTCTCTTCCGTGTCTGTTGTGAGAGAGAGTTCAAAACAAAGCAGTTTGTGATATCCGGTTCACGAACGAATCATTCGATGTAACCGGATCTTCTTGAACCAGTTCACCAAATCGAACTGAATCGTTTTAAACGGTTCACATCTCTTAATACGCATTAATCCACAAATGACTCAAGCTGTTAACTTTTCTAATGTGGCTGACACTCCCTCTGAGTTCAAACAAACCAATATCCCGGAGTAATTCATTTACTCAAACAGTACACTGACTGAACTGCTGTGAAGAGAGAACTGAAGATGAACACCGAACCGAGCCAGATAATGACTCGTTCATGAGTCAAGAACCGTTTCTGTCAGACGCGTCCGATTCGAGAACCGAGGAGCTGATGATACTGCACATGTGTGATTCAGCTTGAAGCAGACCGACACACAGAGCGTCTGAACTGAACTGATTCTTTTGGTGATTGATTCTGAACTGATTCTGTGCTAATGTTATGAGCGCGGGTAAACCAAGGCTTGAATCAAGGGCAATCATCACCAATGACGCCATTACGTCAAACGCAAAAGAACCGGTGAACCGTTTTCTTCAACCGGTTTATTGAATCGAACTGTCCCAAAGAACTACTGGTGATCCGAAAACTGATGCAACCGGTTCTTGACTTGAGAACGAGTCATTATCTGTCAGCCACATTAAACAAGTTAACAGCTTAAGTCATTTGTGGATTGATGCGTATTGGAGACGCGAACCGTTTAAAACGATTCAGTTCGATTTGGTGAACTGGTTCAAAAAGATCCGGTTACATCGAATGATTCGTTCAATAGTTTTTGCTATTTTTGGACCAAAATGTATTTTCGATGCTTCAAAATATTCTAACTGACCCTCTGATGTCACATGGACTACTTTGATGATGTTTTTCTTACCTTTCTGGACATGGACAGTAGACCGTACACACAGCTTCAATGGAGGGACTGAGAGCTCTCGGACTAAATCTAAAATATCTTAAACTGTGTTCAGAAGATAAACGGAGGTCTCACGGGTTTGGAACAACATGAGGGTGAGTTATTAATGACATCATTATGATTTTTGGGTGAACTATCCCTTTAAGTGCTCCTTAATCAGAGTAATATGAAATATATATCTGTTTGTGTTTCTAATGACCTCAGAAGGTTAGAATAGCATGTAAGATTTGCTGTTAGATGAGAGTAGTTCAGCATGTTAATGTTCATTGAAGAAAGCACTAAAATAGCCAGGGTATATTTCCCATGCTGACGTGAGTCTTGTCTTCTGCAGATCGGGAAGGACCGGCAGCTGAACTTTGACCCGTGCTGCGTCAGCTTCTTCTCTAAGGGCGAGTACATGGTGATGGGCGGCTCAGACAAGCAGGCCTCGCTCTACACTAAAGACGGGGTTCGGCTGGGCACCATCGGGGAACAGAGCTCCTGGGTTTGGACCTGCCGAGTCAAACCAGACTCCAACTATGTGGTCAGACATCTCTCCAGTTATTACAGGATTATTCATTCATGAGGGTTAGATGTGCTCCGAGTCAGTGAATCTCACAAATATATTTCTGAAACACATATAATCACATGAAATTACACAACATTTTTTAAAATTATTATTGGGCAATTTATAAATAACTGTAATACAATTTTTTCCCATTGCCCTGCTGGAGAAACCAGCTAGACCAGCATATGTTGTGTTTTGGTGCTGGTATGCTTGCTGTATGCTTTTGTTAAATGCATCCCATGCTGGTCACACCAGCAGCAACATTGGATGCTGGTTACACCATTGGAAACTATGCTGGTCAACAGTAATAGATGTTAAGGATGGATGTCTGTTCACCAAGGTTGAAATGATGGACAGCTACATTGAATTTTTTCATGATGAAAATCATGAAAATACAAGCTTACATTAACCCTCTGGAGTCGATTAACGGGGATATGCGTTATGAGCACTGATCTATATATGAGTGGATCGCTCATCGCGTTCTGAACTGCAGCAGGCAGTGAAGCCACCGGAAGTGTTCGATCCGCCGTCTTACTAATCCCTACCAGCAGAGAGCACCATTGAGTCACATTCACACCGCTGAACTAAAGTCACCCGATTTGAAGCAAATCTACGGTGCCCGTAAGGTGACTTGTTCGGTTTTCTTAGTTTTGTCGTGGCCACAAAACAATAACTCGTGGGAACGTGATAATATGTCGTGGCGACGAGATCCTCGAGATGCTATGTTGAGGGAACAACATCCATTTCTCGTGGCCACGACTTCTGATGTTGAGGGAACGACATGTTTTTCTCGTGGCCACAAGTTTAATGCGTGAACAAACCTGCGTGACCATAGCAACCTGGGATTATCAGAGATGGATTCATTCATATTTTATCTTGAATTAAGTAATTATTATATTAACCATATGCTTAGGCTACCGGGCTGTATTACATGCGATTGTCAGCATTCAAATTAAGTTTATCATAAATAAAAAGCTATTACAGAAAGAGCATAATAAAATATAAAAACTTTTTTGTATCCATCCTACAGTCTTGTAAGTCCTTTAGCTGATAGTCTTTCCCCCGTAATATGTGTTCATATACATTATTATTATTATTATTAGCCTATTATCATTGGTTATTTTTTTATATCGTTTATATTCTTTTTTTTTTTTGCTTCAATTTCGATCTCTACTTAACATTCGGAATACTTTTGTAAATAATAGCGTACTGTAAATGCTAGACATTAACATAAAATGTCATAATGTAAATGTATACATTTTATATGTATAAATAATATAATAATTTCGTCATTCAAAATAAAATATTAATGATTCCATCTCTGATAATCCCAGGTTGCTATGGTCACGCAGGTTTGTTTACGCATTAAACTCGTGGCCACGAGAAATGGATGTTGTTCCCTCAACATAGCAATCACGAGGCCACGACATAAGGATGTCGTCACCTCGAGTTATTATTTCATGGCCACGACAAAACTAAGTAAACCGAACAAGTCACCTTACGGGCACCGTACAAATCAGTCAAACGGGACTCCTTTTTATGTTACTTGTAATAAATTAATGTTTACTTCAGATGTTATCTGCAGTGTTTATGGTCTTCTGGGGCAGGATAAGTGATATATTTAAATCGTTTAGGCGGGTGTGTCTGCTGCACACTGATTAGACAGGTAACGATCCAACACAAAATATACCTTATTTCTTTATGAACATAATTATTCAGGAATTATTAAACATGCACGTATTAGTATCAGAAATTGATTTTCATACATTACAATTAGGGTTCGATTCTGCATTCTTTAAGTGCATTCACGGGATTATTTAAATGGTTCTACTAAATTATTTAAATGCTTAGTAAGGGGGCAAATTACAGTAGCATTTATGGTTAGAGAACCATAGGTTAGAAAAAAAAAAAAAAAACTTTTGTCCATTGTTAAATGCTAGTTTAATGATGCGACATGGCATACGTAAAAATGTATGTAAGCCAAGTTTTTAAAAAAGAGCTTAAAGAGTATTATGTATAAGCTAACATTTAGTCACACCAGGGGCGTAGCCATAATTTCAGAAGTGACAGAAATGTCAAATACAATCATTTTATGTATGTAGCCTATATAATAATAATAATAATAATTATTATTATTATTATTATTTTTTTTTTACAAGGAATTATCTTCTTTTTTAATTACTTTTAATTAGCTGTAATAAAACAAATACACTGCTGGACAATAATCAATCATTTGTAATATATATTTTTTTCCTAATGGCAATTTTATGATTGTTTTATATACTAGGCTACATTTAATTAGCAATTATTTAAATTTTCTGCACAGAATAAGGTAGAAAATATACTTTATAGTTTCTGGACTGTAATAAATGTCAATTAGCACTGCATCATTCATAAATTGTTTGTGTTTTTTTTTAGTTTCATCAGTTCATTCTGCTTTTATTCAGTTTAGCTGCAGATATAGCCTGGCACGTCTATGAGAGCGAGATCGCTTCTCTTTCAGTGTGAAAACGTCTTCATCTCTATTTAACTTTTCCTCTCCATCAACGAATGATTCTGAGAGAAAACGTGTCAGATGTCTGTTTGCTAATGAAACAAACGCTACTTTCATGCATATTATCAGATACATCTCGCGCTCTTATTTCAAGGTCGTTGTTAATGCTGTGGTTAATTTTAAAAGTTTCCTTCGTATATTCGGTTCATCCACATTGTTTAAAAACATTTATCATTCAATGGATCTGTGCGTATTGGGTAGAGTGATGAATTGATCCGTGAGAGCTGGGTGAAGACGTCAGAGGAGGGAGGTGAACCACACACACGCACACTGGGGATCTTGATCTTCGGAGAATCGCTGGAGAGAGGGCCAATGAATGGGCCAATGAATCTGGGACTTAGCTTGCGGCAGGGCAGGCGCAGGCGGATGTCCCGGGTGGACAGCCAGACCTTCTGACTGGGTTGGTACGTTGGGGCCTCAGATCGGCGAAGGTCAGCTGTCGTTCTGCGTCTGCGTAAGGCCCTCTGGAGTTGGTGGTGTGCCGCGTCCCAGACTCTCTCGCTCCCCCGGAACCAGTAGTCGATGGCGGGGACATCCGAGGGTTCACCTGACCAGAGGAAGAGTGGAGGTTGGTAGCCGAGTACGCACTGGAATGGAGTGAGTCCGGTGGAGTTCTGGTGGCCGTGACAGAAGTTACGGAGGAAGCGTCCAATCTCCTGGACCTTCCTCTCCGTCTGCCCGTTCGTCTGGGGATGGTATCCGGAGGACAGACTGATGGCCACACCTAGGAGTGAGTGGAAAGCCTTCCATACCCGGGAGATGAACTGGGGACCTCGGTCCGAGACGATATGCTCTGGGATGCCGAAGCACCTGAAGACATGGTTAAATAACAGCTCGGCCGTTTCCATGGCCGTGGGCAGACCCTTCAGGGGTAGAAGACGACAGGATTTAGAAAATCTATCCACTATGACAAGAATGCAGGTATTATTATCTGAAGGAGGAAGATCGGTGATGAAATCCACCCCTAGGTGTGACCACGGGTGATTGTGAACAGGCAGAGGATGGAGCTTGCCTGATGGATGATGGTGAGGGCTCTTGGATATGGCGCAGCTTGTGCATCCGTTCACGTACCTCCTGATATCCGAGCCCATGTTGGGCCACCAGAAGCGTTCCTTAAGCAACGAGAGGGTTTCATTGACCCCCGGGTGACCAGTGCCAAGAGATGTGTTAGGGTTAGATGTGGCTCCCTCCAACCAATGCCTCCATTCTTCTAATTCCAACTTGATGGCCAACAACTCCCGGTTGCCGATATCATAGTTGACCTCCGCCGGGTTGAATTTCCAGGAGAAGAAGGCGCATGGGTGGAGGCGACTGGGATTCCCCTGTTGCTGAGAAAGGACCGCTCCCACTCTGGTGGTTGAGGCGTCGACTTCCACGACAAAGTGTCGGTCGGGATGAACCAGGAGTGGGGCAGTCGTAAAGGCCTCTTTGAGGGTGTGGAAGGCCTCTGTGGCAGCTGGGCACCATCGGGGAACAGAGCTCCTGGGTTTGGACCTGCCGAGTCAAACCAGACTCCAACTATGTGGTCAGACATCTCTCCAGTTATTACAGGATTATTCATTCATGAGGGTTAGATGTGCTCCGAGTCAGTGAATCTCACAAATATATTTCTGAAACACATATAATCACATGAAATTACACAACATTTTTTAAAATTATTATTGGGCAATTTATAAATAACTGTAATACAATTTTTTCCCATTGCCCTGCTGGAGAAACCAGCTAGACCAGCATATGTTGTGTTTTGGTGCTGGTATGCTTGCTGTATGCTTTTGTTAAATGCATCCCATGCTGGTCACACCAGCAGCAACATTGGATGCTGGTTACACCATTGGAAACTATGCTGGTCAACAGTAATAGATGTTAAGGATGGATGTCTGTTCACCAAGGTTGAAATGATGGACAGCTACATTGAATTTTTTCATGATGAAAATCATGAAAATACAAGCTTACATTAACCCTCTGGAGTCGATTAACGGGGATATGCGTTATGAGCACTGATCTATATATGAGTGGATCGCTCATCGCGTTCTGAACTGCAGCAGGCAGTGAAGCCACCGGAAGTGTTCGATCCGCCGTCTTACTAATCCCTACCAGCAGAGAGCACCATTGAGTCACATTCACACCGCTGAACTAAAGTCACCCGATTTGAAGCAAATCTACGGTGCCCGTAAGGTGACTTGTTCGGTTTTCTTAGTTTTGTCGTGGCCACAAAACAATAACTCGTGGGAACGTGATAATATGTCGTGGCGACGAGATCCTCGAGATGCTATGTTGAGGGAACAACATCCATTTCTCGTGGCCACGACTTCTGATGTTGAGGGAACGACATGTTTTTCTCGTGGCCACAAGTTTAATGCGTGAACAAACCTGCGTGACCATAGCAACCTGGGATTATCAGAGATGGATTCATTCATATTTTATCTTGAATTAAGTAATTATTATATTAACCATATGCTTAGGCTACCGGGCTGTATTACATGCGATTGTCAGCATTCAAATTAAGTTTATCATAAATAAAAAGCTATTACAGAAAGAGCATAATAAAATATAAAAACTTTTTTGTATCCATCCTACAGTCTTGTAAGTCCTTTAGCTGATAGTCTTTCCCCCGTAATATGTGTTCATATACATTATTATTATTATTATTAGCCTATTATCATTGGTTATTTTTTTATATCGTTTATATTCTTTTTTTTTTTTGCTTCAATTTCGATCTCTACTTAACATTCGGAATACTTTTGTAAATAATAGCGTACTGTAAATGCTAGACATTAACATAAAATGTCATAATGTAAATGTATACATTTTATATGTATAAATAATATAATAATTTCGTCATTCAAAATAAAATATTAATGATTCCATCTCTGATAATCCCAGGTTGCTATGGTCACGCAGGTTTGTTTACGCATTAAACTCGTGGCCACGAGAAATGGATGTTGTTCCCTCAACATAGCAATCACGAGGCCACGACATAAGGATGTCGTCACCTCGAGTTATTATTTCATGGCCACGACAAAACTAAGTAAACCGAACAAGTCACCTTACGGGCACCGTACAAATCAGTCAAACGGGACTCCTTTTTATGTTACTTGTAATAAATTAATGTTTACTTCAGATGTTATCTGCAGTGTTTATGGTCTTCTGGGGCAGGATAAGTGATATATTTAAATCGTTTAGGCGGGTGTGTCTGCTGCACACTGATTAGACAGGTAACGATCCAACACAAAATATACCTTATTTCTTTATGAACATAATTATTCAGGAATTATTAAACATGCACGTATTAGTATCAGAAATTGATTTTCATACATTACAATTAGGGTTCGATTCTGCATTCTTTAAGTGCATTCACGGGATTATTTAAATGGTTCTACTAAATTATTTAAATGCTTAGTAAGGGGGCAAATTACAGTAGCATTTATGGTTAGAGAACCATAGGTTAGAAAAAAAAAAAAAAAACTTTTGTCCATTGTTAAATGCTAGTTTAATGATGCGACATGGCATACGTAAAAATGTATGTAAGCCAAGTTTTTAAAAAAGAGCTTAAAGAGTATTATGTATAAGCTAACATTTAGTCACACCAGGGGCGTAGCCATAATTTCAGAAGTGACAGAAATGTCAAATACAATCATTTTATGTATGTAGCCTATATAATAATAATAATAATAATTATTATTATTATTATTTTTTTTTTTTTACAAGGAATTATCTTCTTTTTTAATTACTTTTAATTAGCTGTAATAAAACAAATACACTGCTGGACAATAATCAATCATTTGTAATATATATTTTTTTCCTAATGGCAATTTTATGATTGTTTTATATACTAGGCTACATTTAATTAGCAATTATTTAAATTTTCTGCACAGAATAAGGTAGAAAATATACTTTATAGTTTCTGGACTGTAATAAATGTCAATTAGCACTGCATCATTCATAAATTGTTTGTGTTTTTTTTTAGTTTCATCAGTTCATTCTGCTTTTATTCAGTTTAGCTGCAGATATAGCCTGGCACGTCTATGAGAGCGAGATCGCTTCTCTTTCAGTGTGAAAACGTCTTCATCTCTATTTAACTTTTCCTCTCCATCAACGAATGATTCTGAGAGAAAACGTGTCAGATGTCTGTTTGCTAATGAAACAAACGCTACTTTCATGCATATTATCAGATACATCTCGCGCTCTTATTTCAAGGTCGTTGTTAATGCTGTGGTTAATTTTAAAAGTTTCCTTCGTATATTCGGTTCATCCACATTGTTTAAAAACATTTATCATTCAATGGATCTGTGCGTATTGGGTAGAGTGATGAATTGATCCGTGAGAGCTGGGTGAAGACGTCAGAGGAGGGAGGTGAACCACACACACGCACACTGGGGATCTTGATCTTCGGAGAATCGCTGGAGAGAGGGCCAATGAATGGGCCAATGAATCTGGGACTTAGCTTGCGGCAGGGCAGGCGCAGGCGGATGTCCCGGGTGGACAGCCAGACCTTCTGACTGGGTTGGTACGTTGGGGCCTCAGATCGGCGAAGGTCAGCTGTCGTTCTGCGTCTGCGTAAGGCCCTCTGGAGTTGGTGGTGTGCCGCGTCCCAGACTCTCTCGCTCCCCCGGAACCAGTAGTCGATGGCGGGGACATCCGAGGGTTCACCTGACCAGAGGAAGAGTGGAGGTTGGTAGCCGAGTACGCACTGGAATGGAGTGAGTCCGGTGGAGTTCTGGTGGCCGTGACAGAAGTTACGGAGGAAGCGTCCAATCTCCTGGACCTTCCTCTCCGTCTGCCCGTTCGTCTGGGGATGGTATCCGGAGGACAGACTGATGGCCACACCTAGGAGTGAGTGGAAAGCCTTCCATACCCGGGAGATGAACTGGGGACCTCGGTCCGAGACGATATGCTCTGGGATGCCGAAGCACCTGAAGACATGGTTAAATAACAGCTCGGCCGTTTCCATGGCCGTGGGCAGACCCTTCAGGGGTAGAAGACGACAGGATTTAGAAAATCTATCCACTATGACAAGAATGCAGGTATTATTATCTGAAGGAGGAAGATCGGTGATGAAATCCACCCCTAGGTGTGACCACGGGTGATTGTGAACAGGCAGAGGATGGAGCTTGCCTGATGGATGATGGTGAGGGCTCTTGGATATGGCGCAGCTTGTGCATCCGTTCACGTACCTCCTGATATCCGAGCCCATGTTGGGCCACCAGAAGCGTTCCTTAAGCAACGAGAGGGTTTCATTGACCCCCGGGTGACCAGTGCCAAGAGATGTGTTAGGGTTAGATGTGGCTCCCTCCAACCAATGCCTCCATTCTTCTAATTCCAACTTGATGGCCAACAACTCCCGGTTGCCGATATCATAGTTGACCTCCGCCGGGTTGAATTTCCAGGAGAAGAAGGCGCATGGGTGGAGGCGACTGGGATTCCCCTGTTGCTGAGAAAGGACCGCTCCCACTCTGGTGGTTGAGGCGTCGACTTCCACGACAAAGTGTCGGTCGGGATGAACCAGGAGTGGGGCAGTCGTAAAGGCCTCTTTGAGGGTGTGGAAGGCCTCTGTGGCAGCAGGAGTCCAGGGGAGAGATTTGGGTTTGTTACGGAGGAGACTGGTGAGAGGGCTGGTGATGGTACTGAAGTTTTGGATAAACCGTCTATAGAAGTTGGCAAAGCCAAGGAACCGTTGTAACTCTTTGATGGTGGTAGGAGTGGGCCAATCTCTGACGGCATTTACCTTCCCCTCGTCCATCAAGGAACTGCACTGAGGGCTGATGGAAAGAGCACTTTTCAGCCTTGAGATAGAGTTGAAAGGCCCTCAGGCGTTGCAGGACCTCCACAACGTGGCGTTGATGTTCTGCCAGGCTCCGGGAGTATATGAGGATATCATTTATGTAGACGAGGACGAACTTGTGGAGGAACTCCCGGAGCAACTCATGGATGAAGTCCTGGAAGATGGAGGGGACGTTAACAAGTCCATACGGCATCATGCAGTATTCATAGTGGCCAGTAGGGGTTATGAAGGCTGTTTTCCACTCGTCCCCCTCTCGTATCCGGATGAGGTTATAGGCGCTGCGGAGGTCCAACTTGGTGAAAACAGTGGCACCACGGAGATGTTCCAAGGCAGCTGGGACGAGGGGAAGTGGATACCTGAACTTGGCAGTGATATTGTTGAGAGCCCGATAATCAATGCATGGTCTTAAACCTCCGTCCTTTTTCTCCACAAAGAAGAAACTCGAAGCAGCAGGGGAGGTAGATGGACGAATATAACCCTGGGCCAGGGCCTCCTTGATGTATTCCTCCATGGCCTTCTCCTCCGGAATGGAAAGGGGGTAGATCCTTCCTTTAGGCACTGGTTCACCCGGCAGCAGATCGATGGCACAGTCCCACGGCCGGTGTGGAGGCAGCTTGGAAGCCTGTTTGGGGCAGAAGACGTCACTGAAAGGGGCGTAGCAGGTAGGCATGGCGATGGATTGGTTTTCCACTGGGCTCTCTATTGAAGTGGAACAAACTGGAAGAGGTTCAGGGGAAGATGTGGCCGGAACTGGACAACCTGAGATGCAGCTCTTGAAACAGGTGTCGCCCCACTTCAGGACTACGCACGTCTTCCAGGAGATTATGGGATTGTGCTGCTCTAACCACGGGCACCCTAGAATCACATCAGCGGTGGATTCCTCCAGAACCAGCAGATGGATTTCCTCATGATGGAGTAGTCCAGTTTGGAGGGAAATGGGACCCACACTATGACGCACGCATCTTCTACTTAACGGTTTGCCAGTTATAGTGTGGACTTGGTAGGCTGACGGCATTGCCGCGGTAGCGAGCTTGAGCTGACGGCAGAGGGCGCCGGAGATGAAGTTGCCGGCTGAGCCAGAATCGAGGAGGTCGGAAACTGGAAGAGATATGTCAGCGGTAGTAAGTGTCACAACAGTGGTGAGTGGTTTCATTTGGTATATTGAAGGGAGAATGGCTCTCACCATGGGACGAGGAGGACGAACGGGGCATACAGCGATGACATGCCCCGGGGCTGCACAGTAGAGGCACAGATTCTGGGCCAGCCATCTTTGTCTTTCAGCCATCGAGGGTCGATATGAGTCCACTAGCATGGGTTCGTTGGCTGTTTCTGGGGAGCTGACGGTCTCTGGTCGGCAGAGTGACGTAGAGGAATACGCCTGGCCCTGGTGCTCTTCTAAGCACGACTGCATACGGGTGGCGAAGCGGATGGACAGCTGGATGAATCGTTCTAGCCCGATGGTGTCCTTATATGCAGCGAGATGCAACCGCACTCGAGGTTCCAATCCCTGATGGTAGGTAGTCAGTAAAGCCTGTTCGTTCCATCCACTGGAGGCCGCTAGAGTCCTAAACTGAAGGGCATATTCATTGACAGACATTTTTCCCTGTTTGATATTATACAGCTTCTCACATTATACAGAGTCCCAAGCTGGTCTGCCAAAAACTTCTCGGAAATGGTCGATGAAGCTGGAATAAGACTGGATAACTGGGTTATTTTGAGTCCATATTGAATCTGCCCACAGTAGTGCTTTACCTTGCAGTTGAGAAATTACAAAGGCTACCTTGGATCTCTCGGTAGGGTACAAGTGTGGTTGCATCTCCAGGACCAGCGAGCATTGTAGTAGGAAATTCGCTGCACTCCTCCGCCGAACCAGAGTAGGGCGCCGGTCGGGCCATGGGACTGGCGTGAACGGAAGGTGAGGAAATGCTGGCATCGTTGGCGGAAGTGCTCGCTGGTGTTGGGGATGCAGGTGTAGCCGTGAGTGTTCTTCGGAGTGCATCGACCAGATCTTGAAAGGGGTCCGTGAGGCTCATGCTTGTGCCTAGCGGTGTTGGTCCGGTCTTCTGTTACAGATCACTCGGGAGGCTGAGGAGTAACAGACAGAAGGGTTTATTAATAGACACAAGCAGAGGAGCAGGTAGTGTTGGGTAGAGTGATGAATGGATCTGTGAGAGCTGCGTGAAGACGTCAGAGGAGGGAGGTGAACCACACACACGCACACTGGGGATCTTGATCTTCGGAGAATCGCTGGAGAGAGGTAAGTAGAGGAAGAGTTAGTCCTTTGAGTTAGCATACAGGTAAGACCTTGTCGCGAACGAGACCGGACGCTAGTTGAGTGCGTGTGTGTGGTATTTATGGTGCCGAGGTGATTGGGTAATGATGAGGGTCAGGTGGAAGTGCTCAGTACTCAGGTGAGGGCGTGCGTTGTGAATGAGTGGAGGTGGAACCTGGCGTGTTTGTAACAAATTCATCCCCCCTAAAAAACCTGAAAAATAATCTCAGCTCTTTTCAACATTAATAATAATAATAATGATAATAATAATAACAATAAATGTTTTTTTGTAGAAAATAAGATTGTTAAAAGGATTTCTGAAGGATTGTGTGACTGGAGAAATGATGCAAAAAAAATTCAGTTTGAAAGTCAGCTTTGATTGTTCTAATAAACAGTTTAACTGCTCCCCCAAGTGGATATTAAATTATGTTGGGGGAAAATTAAATATATTCTTAATAAACTACAAAAATAAAATCATATAGATTTATTTTGTCCTCACATTCTTTCTTGTAACTCTTCCCTCTCAGTGGCACAGCTGCTCATTTATGCAGGCCTTTGTCCTCTCAGGTGTAAATCACAATGATATTCATGATAGTTGACGCCTACTCGCATATGACTTTTACCAACAAAAAGTGTCTTAGAAAGTTTAAATCAATATATTGTTTTCTGTAAATGAGTAAACAAGGTGATTTTCACATAATTTAGAAAGAAAAATTCTAGGCTACAAGCTCCAGTTCTCAAAAGTCCCGGGAACCAATGTTGTTCATGTGTTTTATGGCCTTATTCAAGTGATTTAACATTTTTAGTTTTTCACTAACCATGCATAATATTTTTTTTCTCTAAAACACAATCATGTATACATACATGCATTTCACATATTATTATAGCCCAGTTTGTGCTGATTACAGTGAGATTAGACTTTAGCCATTTAGATATTTATAAGAAACTGAAAAAAGCACAAATGTCAGGGCATGACAAAACTTCTTCAGGCCCCAAAAATACCCTTAGACTCCAGAGGGTTAATACATGTAACAAGTTCATTTAATAATAACAAGTAAACATTAATACAACAATAACAATTATTTAACAAAAAACAACACTCATCTGGCTTAACAAGCAAATTACAATAAAACACATTAACAACAATTGATCTTAATTAAGTGCTCACTATGGGGTTCCATTTGTGCCAAAAATGCTTTGTACTACATTTGTCCTTGTCAACAGTAACCTGTTAACAGTTGCCTACTTTTTCAGATAAATTACTAAATGTTGATGTGTATGTTCTTTATGTCATTTTGTTTCTGTCATCTCTTTCTGTCATCTTAACTGTCGTCTCGTTCTGTCGTTTTGTTCTGTCATCTCTTTCTGTCGTCTTAGCTGTCGTCTCTTTTTGTCGTTTTGTTCTGTCGTCTCTTTCTGTCATCTTAACTGTCGTCTCTTTCTGTCGTCTTAACTGTCGTCTTAACTGTCGTCTCTTTCTGTCGTTTTGTTCTGTCATCTCTTTCTGTCGTCTTAACTGTCGTCTCTTTCTGTCGTCTTAACTGTCGTCTCGTTCTGTCGTTTTGTTCTGTCATCTCTTTCTGTCGTCTTAACTGTCGTCTCTTTCTGTCGTCTTAACTGTCGTCTCTTTCTGTCGTCTTAACTGTCGTCTCTTTCTGTCGTCTTAACTGTCGTCTCGTTCTGTCGTCTTAACTGTCGTCTCGTTCTGTCGTTTTGTTCTGTCATCTCTTTCTGTCGTCTTAACTGTCGTCTCTTTCTGTCGTCTTAACTGTCGTCTCGTTCTGTCATCTCTTTCTGTCGTCTTAACTGTCGTCTCTTTCTGTCGTCTTAACTGTCGTCTCGTTCTGTCGTTTTGTTCTGTCATCTCTTTCTGTCGTCTTAACTGTCGTCTCTTTCTGTCGTCTTAACTGTCGTCTCTTTCCGTCGTCTTAACTGTCGTCTCTTTCCGTCGTCTTAACTGTCGTCTCGTTCTGTCGTTTTGTTCTGTCATCTCTTTCTGTCGTCTTAACTGTCGTCTCGTTCTGTCGTTTTGTTCTGTCATCTCTTTCTGTCGTCTTAACTGTCGTTTCTTTCTGTCGTTTTGTTCTGTCATCTCTATCTGTCGTCTTAACTGTCGTCTCGTTCTGTCGTTTTGTTCTGTCATCTCTTTCTGTCGTCTTAACTGTCATTTCGTTCTGTCGTTTTGTTCTGTCATCTCTTTCTGTCGTCTTAACTGTCGTCTCTTTCTGTCGTTTTGTTCTGTCATCTCTTTCTGTCGTCTTAACTGTCGTCTCGTTCTGTCGTTTTGTTCTGTCATCTCTTTCTGTCGTCTTAACTGTCGTCTCGTTCTGTCGTTTTGTTCTGTCATCTCTTTCTGTCGTCTTAACTGTCGTCTCGTTCTGTCGTTTTGTTCTGTCATCTCTTTCTGTCATCTTAACTGTCGTCTCGTTCTGTCGTTTTGTTCTGTCATCTCTTTCTGTCGTCTTAACTGTCGTCTCTTTCTGTCGTCTTAACTGTCGTCTCTTTCTGTCGTCTTAACTGTCGTCTCTTTCTGTCGTCTTAACTGTCGTCTCTTTCTGTCGTCTTAACTGTCGTCTCTTTCTGTCGTCTTAACTGTCGTCTCTTTCTGTCGTCTTAACTGTCGTCTCGTTCTGTCGTTTTGTTCTGTCATCTCTTTCTGTCGTCTTAACTGTCGTCTCTTTCTGTCGTCTTAACTGTCGTCTCGTTCTGTCATCTCTTTCTGTCGTCTTAACTGTCGTCTCTTTCTGTCGTCTTAACTGTCGTCTCGTTCTGTCGTTTTGTTCTGTCATCTCTTTCTGTCGTCTTAACTGTCGTCTCTTTCTGTCGTCTTAACTGTCGTCTCTTTCCGTCGTCTTAACTGTCGTCTCGTTCTGTCGTTTTGTTCTGTCATCTCTTTCTGTCGTCTTAACTGTCGTCTCGTTCTGTCGTTTTGTTCTGTCATCTCTTTCTGTCGTCTTAACTGTCGTTTCTTTCTGTCGTTTTGTTCTGTCATCTCTTTCTGTCGTCTTAACTGTCGTCTCGTTCTGTCGTTTTGTTCTGTCATCTCTTTCTGTCGTCTTAACTGTCGTTTCGTTCTGTCGTTTTGTTCTGTCATCTCTTTCTGTCGTCTTAACTGTCGTCTCTTTCTGTCGTTTTGTTCTGTCATCTCTTTCTGTCGTCTTAACTGTCGTCTCGTTCTGTCGTTTTGTTCTGTCATCTCTTTCTGTCGTCTTAACTGTCGTCTCGTTCTGTCGTTTTGTTCTGTCATCTCTTTCTGTCGTCTTAACTGTCGTCTCGTTCTGTCGTTTTGTTCTGTCATCTCTTTCTGTCATCTTAACTGTCGTCTCGTTCTGTCGTTTTGTTCTGTCATCTCTTTCTGTCGTCTTAACTGTCGTCTCTTTCTGTCGTCTTAACTGTCGTCTCTTTCTGTCGTCTTAACTGTCGTCTCGTTCTGTCGTTTTGTTCTGTCATCTCTTTCTGTCGTCTTAACTGTCGTCTCGTTCTGTCGTCTTAACTGTCGTCTCTTTCTGTCGTCTTAACTGTCGTCTCGTTCTGTCGTCTTAACTGTCGTCTCTGTCGTCTTAACTGTCGTCTCGTTCTGTCGTTTTGTTCTGTCGTCTCTTTCTGTCGTCTTAACTGTCGTCTCTGTCGTCTTAACTGTCGTCTCTTTCTGTCGTCTTAACTGTCGTCTCGTTCTGTCGTTTTGTTCTGTCATCTCTTTCTGTTGTCTTAACTGTCGTCTCGTTCTGTCGTTTTGTTCTGTCATCTCTTTCTGTCGTCTTAACTGTCGTCTCGTTCTGTCGTTTTGTTCTGTCGTCTCTTTCTGTCGTCTTAACTGTCGTCTCTGTCGTCTTAACTGTCGTCTCTTTCTGTCGTCTTAACTGTCGTCTCGTTCTGTCGTTTTGTTCTGTCATCTCTTTCTGTTGTCTTAACTGTCGTCTCGTTCTGTCGTTTTGTTCTGTCATCTCTTTCTGTCGTCTTAACTGTCGTCTCTTTGTGTCGTCTTAACTGTCGTCTCTTTCTGTCGTCTTAACTGTCGTCTCGTTCTGTCGTTTTGTTCTGTCATCTCTTTCTGTCGTCTTAACTGTCGTCTCGTTCTGTCGTTTTGTTCTGTCATCTCTTTCTGTCGTCTTAACTGTTGTCTCTTTCTGTCGTTTTGTTCTGTCATCTCTTTCTGTCGTCTTAACTGTCGTCTCTTTCTGTCGTCTTAACTGTCGTCTCTTTCTGTCGTCTTAACTGTCGTCTCGTTCTGTCGTTTTGTTCTGTCATCTCTTTCTGTCGTCTTAACTGTTGTCTCTTTCTGTCGTTTTGTTCTGTCGTTTCTTTCTGTCATTTTAACTGTCGTCTCGTTCTGTCGTTTTGTTCTGTCGTCTCTTTCTGTCGTCTTAACTGTCGTCTCGTTCTGTCGTTTTGTTCTGTCGTCTTAACTGTCGTCTCTTTCTGTCGTTTTGTTCTGTAGTCTCTTTCTGTCGTCTTAACTGTCGTCTCTTTCTGTCGTCTTAACTGTCGTCTCTTTCTGTCGTCTTAACTGTCGTCTCGTTCTGTCGTTTTGTTCTGTCATCTCTTTCTGTCGTCTTAACTGTCGTCTCTTTCTGTCGTCTTAACTGTCATCTCTTTCTGTCGTCTTAACTGTCGTCTCTTTCTGTCGTTTTGTTCTGTCATCTCTTTCTGTCGTCTTAACTGTCGTCTCTTTCTGTCGTCTCTTTCTGTCGTCTTAACTGTCGTCTCGTTCTGTCGTTTTGTTCTGTCATCTCTTTCTGTCGTCTTAACTGTCGTCTCGTTCTGTCGTTTTGTTCTGTCGTCTCTTTCTGTCGTCTTAACTGTCGTCTCTTTCTGTCGTTCTGTTCTGTCATCTCTTTCTGTCGTCTTAACTGTTGTCTCTTTCTGTCGTTTTGTTCTGTCGTTTCTTTCTGTCATCTTAACTGTCGTCTCGTTCTGTCGTTTTGTTCTGTCGTCTCTTTCTGTCGTCTTAACTGTCGTCTCTTTCTGTCGTTTTGTTCTGTCGTCTCTTTCTGTCGTCTTAACTGTAGTCTCATTCTGTCGTTTTGTTCTGTCATCTCTTTCTGTCATCTCTTTTTCTGTCGTCTTAACTGTCGTCTTAACTGTCGTCTCTTTCCGTCGTCTTAACTGTCGTCTCTTTCTGTCGTTTTGTTCTGTCGTCTTAACTGTCGTCTCTTTCTGTCGTTTTGTTCTGTCATCTCTTTCTGTCGTCTTAACTGTCGTCTCTTTCTGTCGTTTTGTTCTGTCGTCTCTTTCTGTCGTCTTAACTGTAGTCTCATTCTGTCGTTTTGTTCTGTCGTCTCTTTCTGTCGTCTTAACTGTCGTCTCTTTCCGTCGTCTTAACTGTCGTCTCTTTCTGTCGTTTTGTTCTGTCGTCTTAACTGTCGTCTCTTTCTGTCGTTTTGTTCTGTCATCTCTTTCTGTCGTCTTAACTGTCGTCTCTTTCTGTCGTTTTGTTCTGTCATCTCTTTCTGTCGTCTTAACTGTCGTCTCGTTCTGTCGTTTTGTTCTGTCATCTCTTTCTGTCGTCTTAACTGTCGTCTCTTTCTGTCGTCTTAACTGTCGTCTCTTTCTGTCGTTTTGTTCTGTCATCTCTTTCTCTCGTCTTAACTGTCGTCTCTTTCTGTCGTCTTAACTGTCGTCTCTTTCTGTCGTTTTAACTGTCGTCTCTTTCTGTGGTTTGGTTCTGTCGTCTCTTTCTGTCGTCTTAACTGTCGTCTCGTTCTGTCGTTTTGTTCTGTCATCTCTTTCTGTCGTCTTAACTGTCGTCTCTTTCTGTCGTCTTAACTGTCGTCTCTTTCCGTCGTCTTGTTCTGTCGTCTCTTTCTGTCGTCTTAACTGTCGTCTCTTTCTGTCGTTTTGTTCTGTCATCTCTTTCTGTCGCCTTAACTGTCGTCTCTTTCTGTCGTCTTAACTGTCGTCTCGTTCTGTCGTTTTGTTCTGTCATCTCTTTCTGTCGTCTTAACTGTAGTCTCTTTCTGACGTCTTAACTGTCGTCTCTTTCCGTCGTTTTGTTCTGTCATCTCTTTCTGTCGTCTTAACTGTCGTCTCTTTCTGTCGTTTTGTTCTGTCATCTCTTTCTGTCGTCTTAACTGTCGTCTCTTTCCGTCGTTTTGTTCTGTCATCTCTTTCTGTCGTCTTAACTGTCGTCTCGTTCTGTCGTTTTGTTCTGTCGTCTCTTTCTGTCGTCTTAACTGTCGTCTCTTTCTGTCGTCTTAACTGTCGTCTCTTTCTGTCGTCTTAACTGTCGTCTCTTTCTGTCGTTTTGTTCTGTCGTCTCTTTCTGTCGTTTTGTTCTGTCGTCTCTTTCTGTCATCTTAACTGTCGTCTCTTTCTGTCGTCTTAACTGTCGTCTTAACTGTCGTCTCTTTCTGTTGTCTTAACTGTCGTCTCTTTCTGTGGTCTTAACTGTCGTCTCTTTCTGTCGTCTTAACTGTCGTCTCTTTCTGTCGTCTTAACTGTCATCTCGTTCTGTCGTTTTGTTCTGTCGTCTCTTTCTGTCATCTTAACTGTCGTCTCTTTCTGTCGTCTTTAACTGTCGTCTCTTTCTGTCGTATTGTTCTGTCATCTCTTTCTGTTGTCTTAACTGTCGTCTCGTTCTGTCGTCTTTAACTGTCGTCTCTTTCTGTCGTGTTAACTGTCGTCTCTTTCTGTCGTCTTAACTGTCGTCTCTTTCTGTCGTCTTTAACTGTCGTCTCTTTCTGTCGTCTTAACTGTCATCTCTTTCTGTCGTTTTGTTCTGTCGTCTCTTTCTGTCGTCTTAACTGTCGTCTCTTTCTGTCGTTTTGTTCTGTCATCTGTTTCTGTCGTCTTAACTGTCGTCTCTTTCTGTCGTCTTAACTGTCGTCTCTTTCTGTCGTCTTAACTGTCGTCTCTTTCTGTCGTCTTAACTGTCGTCTCTTTCTGTCGTTTTGTTCTGTCGTCTCTTTCTGTCGTCTTAACTGTCGTCTCTTTCTGTCGTCTTAACTGTCGTCTCTTTCTGTCGTCTTAACTGTCGTCTCTTTCTGTCATCTTAACTGTCGTCTCTTTCTGTCGTCTTTAACTGTCGTCTCTTTCTGTCGTCTCTTTCCGTCGTCTTGTTCTGTCATCTCTTTCTGTCGTCTTTTTCTGTCGTCTTAACTGTCGTCTCGTTCTGTCGTTTTGTTGTCATCTCTTTCTGTCGTCTTAACTGTCGTCTCTTTCTGTCGTCTTAACTGTCGTCTCGTTCTGTCGTTTTGTTCTGTCATCTCTTTCTGTCGTCTTAACTGTCGTCTCTTTCTGTCGTCTTTAACTGTCGTCTCTTTCTGTCGTCTCTTTCCGTCGTCTTGTTCTGTCATCTCTGTCTGTCGTCTCTTTCTGTCGTCTTAACTGTCGTCTCGTTCTGTCGTTTTGTTCTGTCATCTCTTTCTGTCATCTTAACTGTCGTCTCTTTCTGTCGTCTTTAACTGTCGTCTCTTTCTGTCGTCTCTTTCCGTCGTCTCTTTCCGTCGTCTTGTTCTGTCATCTCTTTCTGTCGTCTCTTTCTGTCGTCTTAACTGTCGTCTCTTTCTGTCGTTTTGTTCTGTCATCTCTTTCTGTCGTCTTAACTGTCGTCTCTTTCTGTCGTCTTAACTGTCGTCTCTTTCTGTCGTCTTAACTGTCGTCTCTTTCTGTCGTCTTAACGGTCGTCTCTTTCTGTCGTTTTGTTCTGTCGTCTCTTTCTGTCGTCTTAACTGTCGTCTCTTTCTGTCGTCTCTTTCTGTCGTCTTAACTGTCGTCTCTTTCTGTCGTCTCTAACTGTCGTCTTTTTCTGTCTTCTTAACTGTCGTCTCTTTCTGTCGTCTTAACTGTCGTCTCTTTCTGTCGTCTTAACTGTCGTCTCTTTCTGTCGTCTTAACTGTCGTCTCTTTCTGTCGTTTTGTTCTGTCGTCTCTTTCTGTCGTCTTAACTGTCGTCTCTTTCTGTCGTTTTGTTCTGTCGTCTCTTTCTGTCGTCTTAACTGTCGTCTCTTTCTGTCGTCTTAACTGTCGTCTTAAATGTCGTCTCTCTCTGTCGTCTTAACTGTCGTCTCGTTCTGTCGTCTTTAACTGTCGTCTCTTTCTGTCGTCTTAACTGTCGTCTCGTTCTGTCGTTTTGTTCTGTCGTCTTTAACTGTCGTCTCTTTCTGTCGTCTTAACTGTCGTCTCGTTCTGTCGTTTTGTTCTGTCATCTCTTTCTGTCGTCTTAACTGTCGTCTCTTTCTGTCGTCTTAACTGTCGTCTCTTTCTGTCGTCTCTAACTGTCATCTCTTTCTGTTGTCTTAACTGTCGTCTCTTTCAGTCGTCTTAACTGTCGTCTCTTTCAGTCGTCTTAACTGTCGTCTCTTTCTGTCGTCTTAACTGTCGTCTCTTTCTGTCGTCTTAACTGTCGTCTCTTTCTGTCGTCTCTAACTGTCGTCTCTTTCTGTTGTCTTAACTGTCGTCTCTTTCTGTCGTCTTAACTGTCGTCTCTTTCTGTCGTCTTAACTGTCGTCTCTTTCCGTCGTCTTGTTCTGTCATCTCTTTCTGTCGTCTCTTTCTGTCGTCTTAACTGTCGTCTCTTTCTGTCGTTTTGTTCTGTCGTCTCTTTCTGTCGTCTTAACTGTCGTCTCTTTCTGTCGTTTTGTTCTGTCGTCTCTTTCTGTCGTCTTAACTGTCGTCTCTTTCTGTCGTCTTAACTGTCGTCTTAACTGTCGTCTCTTTCTGTCGTCTTAACTGTCGT
The DNA here is from genome assembly GCF_963082965.1 of Carassius carassius. Classification (NCBI taxonomy): domain Eukaryota; kingdom Metazoa; phylum Chordata; class Actinopteri; order Cypriniformes; family Cyprinidae; genus Carassius; species Carassius carassius. The sequence continues at coordinate 384,863 of NC_081788.1, forward strand.
CTCTTTCCGTCGTCTTGTTCTGTCATCTCTTTCTGTCGTCTCTTTCTGTCGTCTTAACTGTCGTCTCGTTCTGTCGTCTTTAACTGTCGTCTCTTTCTGTCGTCTTAACTGTCGTCTCTTTCTGTCGTTTTGTTCTGTCATCTCTCTCTGTCGTCTTAACTGTCGTCTCTTTCTGTCGTCTTAACTGTCGTCTCTTTCTGTCGTCTCTAACTGTCGTCTCTTTCCGTCGTCTTAACTGTCGTCTCTTTCCGTCGTCTTGTTCTGTCATCTCTTTCTGTCGTCTCTTTCTGTCGTCTTAACTGTCGTCTCTTTCTGTCGTCTCTAACTGTCATCTCTTTCTGTTGTCTTAACTGTCGTCTCTTTCAGTCGTCTTAACTGTCGTCTCTTTCTGTCGTCTTAACTGTCGTCTCTTTCTGTCGTCTTAACTGTCGTCTCTTTCTGTCGTCTCTAACTGTCGTCTCTTTCTGTTGTCTTAACTGTCGTCTCTTTCTGTCGTCTTAACTGTCGTCTCTTTCTGTCGTCTTAACTGTCGTCTCTTTCCGTCGTCTTGTTCTGTCATCTCTTTCTGTCGTCTCTTTCTGTCGTCTTAACTGTCGTCTCTTTCTGTCGTTTTGTTCTGTCGTCTCTTTCTGTCGTCTTAACTGTCGTCTCTTTCTGTCGTTTTGTTCTGTCGTCTCTTTCTGTCGTCTTAACTGTCGTCTCTTTCTGTCGTCTTAACTGTCGTCTTAACTGTCGTCTCTTTCTGTCGTCTTAACTGTCGTCTCTTTCCGTCGTCTTGTTCTGTCATCTCTTTCTGTCGTCTCTTTCTGTCGTCTTAACTGTCGTCTCGTTCTGTCGTCTTTAACTGTCGTCTCTTTCTGTCGTCTTAACTGTCGTCTCTTTCTGTCGTTTTGTTCTGTCATCTCTCTCTGTCGTCTTAACTGTCGTCTCTTTCTGTTGTCTTAACTGTCGTCTCTTTCTGTCGTCTTAACTGTCGTCTCTTTCTGTCGTCTTAACTGTCGTCTCTTTCTGTCGTCTTAACTGTCGTCTCTTTCTGTCGTCTCTAACTGTCGTCTCTTTCTGTCGTCTTAACTGTCGTCTCTTTCTGTCGTTTTGTTCTGTCATCTCTTTCTGTCGTCTTAACTGTCGTCTCTTTCTGTCGTCTTAACTGTCGTCTCTTTCTGTCGTCTCTAACTGTCGTCTCTTTCTGTTGTCTTAACTGTCGTCTCTTTCTGTCGTCTTAACTGTCGTCTCTTTCTGTCGTCTTAACTGTCGTCTCTTTCCGTCGTCTTGTTCTGTCATCTCTTTCTGTCGTCTCTTTCTGTCGTCTTAACTGTCGTCTCGTTCTGTCGTCTTTAACTGTCGTCTCTTTCTGTCGTCTTTAACTGTCGTCTCTTTCTGTCGTCTTTAACTGTCGTCTCTTTCTGTCGTCTTAACTGTCGTCTCTTTCCGTCGTCTTGTTCTGTCATCTCTTTCTGTCGTCTCTTTCTGTCGTCTTAACTGTCGTCTCGTTCTGTCGTCTTTAACTGTCGTCTCTTTCTGTCGTCTTAACTGTCGTCTCTTTCTGTCGTCTTAACTGTCGTCTCTTTCCGTCGTCTTGTTCTGTCATCTCTTTCTGTCGTCTCTTTCTGTCGTCTTAACTGTCGTCTCTTTCTGTCGTCTTAACTGTCGTCTCTTTCTGTCGTCTTAACTGTCGTCTCTTTCCGTCGTCTTGTTCTGTCGTCTCTTTCTGTCATCTCTTTATAGAAAAGAAAAAAAAGAAATGACAGTTAAGACAACAGAAAGTGATGACAGACAGAGAAAACAGTTAAACCGACAGAACGAGATGACAGAACGAGACGACCGAACGAGACGACATAAAGAGATGACATAAAGAGACGACCGAACGAGACGACAGTTAAGATGACACTGAGGATGGCAGAACAAAACGACATAAATAACATACACATCAACATTTAGTAATTTATCTGAAAAAGTAGGCAACTGTTAACAGGTTACTGTTGACAAGGACAAATGTGTAGTACAAAGCATTTTTGGCACAAATGGAATCCCATACTCACATTTTAAAGTTTTTTTTTTAGTCTTTTAATGTCCATTATTTTTTCTGTGATGAACCGTCCGGCCTTTACCCATCTGGCCTGCAACTCTTGTCTCCTCCACATTATTTTTGTCAAGCCACTCCTTGAAACAGACTGAAAAGAATAGAACAGATAAATAGTGATGCTTGTGTTGCACCAGAACAAATAAAATTTATTACTCTGTAACCCAGTACTTGGCATCCCACAAAGACCTTGTGGCTACTGCTACCTTTTAATGTCTGAAGTTTCTGGGGGGTTTTGGTTGTGGGGCATTCCTTCCCTGTGAGACTTCTTTCCCCCAGAGTCTTAGTGCCCCAGATTGCCACTGCCAACTCCTTCACAAATAAGGAATCCCCCGTGCTGTTTCGAATGCTTGACCAGGCCTCTCTGCGCACTCGAACATCTCCCCCCAAGTGTATCTGACAAAATTAAAAACAAAAATAATCAAGGTATTAGATTGTACAAATTCATACAAAAAGTGTACTGCAGTTGGGGGTTCTTATATTAATCCATGCACACAGATGATGACCCTTACGAAAAATGTTTATTCAGATGTTCCATTAGTATACTTCTTTTAAACTAAAAATAAGAAAGTATACTCTCAGTCTACATTTTATATACTTCTCAAAAATATACTTAAACATTACATAAAGGAGCTATGTGGAGGTTTTTACTAAAAAAAAAATCTTTAAGATAGAGTTTTCATTTGTACATGTATGAGCCAACCATGATGTAAAAAAAAGAATGACACCTCGACTGTCCACCACGGTTGCCTCTATCAGCCTGTAGGCTCAATTGTGTGTGGAGGAGTCGGGACCGAATTGGCGCGAAAATTCACAAAATGTGACGTCATGCGCGTTCTCGTCTACTTGGGCTTACAACCGTACGGCACGCCAGCCATTATAGTAAGCAGCGGCAATGTGTTTTCAAATGGACTCTGCGAGGGAAAGAAGCGACCAGCCTCCAGCACAATTCAGACACCCACGGACACTCCTCGTAAAAAAAAAAAAAAAAAAAAAAAGAGCGTGCGCATTGAGAACGAGCATGAGACTGGCTGCAGTTCATCTAACGGCCACTGGTGTCAGTAACGGTTAGAAATTTCAGAACCTACGCAATGCTCCTTTAAGTATACTTTATAAAATGAACTTTAAGTATACTTCTTTTTCGTAAGGTGAGGGCAATGCTGTACCTCATCTCCTTTTGAAGATACAGATGGTTCTACCTCATTCAAACAGCCAGACTCAACAACTATATACAAAATAATGTCTATGTACTCAATATACATATGTTTCTCTTGCATCAGGGCCTATAGTTTGGTAAATATGGACCATGATAGATTTCAGATATCTGTGACCGTGAGTAATATATTTGTTATATATATATACACATGTATCCTTACTTCCTTACTTTGTAAGGTCTCCTTTGGGCTTGGGGCTCCGGGATCTTTGACAGCTAGAAAGAAAACAAACATCACAAATATGACAGATGATGGAAAACATGACAACAAAGAATATACTTTATAAACCCTCAAAGATCACAGCTGAAGTACTCCAATAACTTATAGTCTTCCCCAATCCCAATGCTATTCCTTTAAATTGTTGCTGCAATTGCATGTTTAGAAAACGTAGTTCTTTATTCTCTGCTTCAATTTCTGCTCTGAGTTTCTCCTGCTCCTCTAACCTATAACAGACAGACATACTGTATGTCATGATTAGCTGACATTATAAGAAAGAAAAAAATATTCTGTATGTGGTCAGAAACACAAAAATACATAGTAGTACATACATGGTTAATGGAGTACATGCCCCCCCCACACACACACCACCACGTGCTTTTATAGCTTTCCCCACCCGTGATGTCACGCCCTTCCATTGGACAGTTTGCACACGATATTCAGTCGGTCTTGCCAAAGGCGTTCCCCAAAGCGGTTGACGCAGCGTCTCGTTCCTTCGAGGAACTAGGATTACATTCGTAACCTTGGGACGTCTTCTGTAGTACGCTGTCTTTGTATATTTCCTATTTTATATTAATTTCATAGTATTTAATTTACCACTATTTCTTTTGAACAAAACAATTTCAGAAATGTTATGTTTTAGATTATAGGTTATCTTGTACCCTGTCAAGGACAAAGCTAACTAGTAAGACTTGATATCGAAAGCATCCTAAATGTATATATGTCAGAGGTCGCATGCCTCTGGAGCGTGTGTCTTGCTCAGGAACACATTGGTGTCTCACAGTGGATTCAAACCCGGGTCTCTCACACCAAAGGCATGTGTCTTATCCACTGCGCCAACACCACCATTTAAATATCTTCAAATATCCCTCCATAATCTGTAGTCTGAGCCAGTCAAAGGCAGATACATTACTAGTTAGTTTCAAGGAAAATCATATTTTTTTTTGTTTGCCAAATAACCTTGTGTATGTGTCCACCCCACAACCCCTGGAAAAAAGTTTAGGCTCAGGTTTTTTTGCTTAAACCCCTGAAAATACCACCACAGTCTATCAGTACAGTACAATTTATGTCATGTAGCTTACAGATTTTTTTGTTGCCTTACAGTATTTTATTTATTTTTTTGTCATTATTGTAAGAATTATTAAAACAAAAGAAATCATGTCAAAATGCAAAACTCCTAATGATTCTAAATAGGTTTCTTCTTTTGTTCTTTGATTGTGGAGTGAAATATGCCCTGAGGTTCACATGAATGAATGCTGTTTGCGCCTCTAATTAAAGCTATTGTAAAGAGGGAAAGTGATCAATCGATATGTCTGTGTTTTGATTGCATGCTTTAATTTGTAGTGTTACTTGTATATCTGTGATGTGTATCTGCTGGTTTAACATCACACTGTTGGTGTTGTGCAGGTTTTAGGGTGTCAGGACGGCACCATCGCCTTCTTCCAGCTGATCTTCAGCACGGTTCACGGCTTATATAAGGACCGTTATGCCTACAGAGAGAGCATGACAGACGTCATCGTACAACACCTCATCACTGAGCAAAAGGGTGAGTCCACATATTAGAGAGAAGTTTCACTTCATAAAGCTTTACTTCAGCCACAAGCTCTTACTTCAGCATGAGAGTTATCATATGCTCTTTCAGGTTTAGTCTCTATTTGTAAACTAATTAGTATACTAACTGTAAATACAATGCTAAATAGTGAATTAATTAGTATTTCCTTGAACATATGCATGTTAGAGAGATGAAGACTCTGCATATGCAGATTAAATTTTTCTTTTAAAACTACTAACTTAAAACTTAACTATAGACTGTCCTTTGCCTGTATTTATCTTATGATTTCGTCATCTTTAGAAAGCATAATGAAGTAATATCAAATTCAGTGCATGTGTTTTAAAAAAACGTACATTTATGTTAGAGTGATCATTTTTGCATCCCTAAAAATTAGTTCTGTCAAAATTATTGTTTGACCGTTGCCAACAGATTTGTCCCCAGCGTTCCAATACCAGCAATGGTACGATGAATCAGTCAATGAATAATCCACAGACCATCGATATATAATCCAAAGGCATTTCCCACACGCATTTTGCGGTTGAACTTCTCATACACAGTCTAATAGAGCAACTTGACTCAAGACTTCTTATAACATACACTTAATTTAACACAAGGCCCAGGGATTCAGTAGAAAACTATTTTCTCATGCCTGGCCTAACAAAGGATGAAGACCATGAGCTATTACTCAAACATCCTGCCTTTTTAATCAAACCAGCCACCCGCACTTTACTTAATCTCTCAGTTTATATTGGAGTCCTCACCCTCACACTGGAGGACATAGCCCCCTAGTGCTGAGGAGAAGAACCACAGTAACAGTAAGTTCAATGAACTGTGACAAGTGCATTAACGTAATTGGGTAACTGCTGTGTCTGTGAGCATGCAGTGTTGTAGTTATGTCGTCAGTAACCAAAAAAAGCTGATTAAAGCTGCCTCAAAGTGTTAGTTCACCCTCGAAGCATCCTAGGAGTATGTGACTTTCTTCTTTCAGAATAATCCAATCGAAGTTATATTAAATATTGTCCTTGCTCTTCCAAGTCTTTCAATGGGGGTAAGCGGGTGTTTGTTGTCAAGTGTTACGAATCAGCTCAAGGGGGAAATATGAATAATCAATTATAACTAGTTATGATAAATTATAAATATTTAGATCCGCTGTAAGTATTTACTTGACCTCTCAGTGTCAACTATCTGTCAGTTCTAAGAACGTTTCTTTAATGTTTAAGGAAAATAACTTTCTTACCGTACAATACTACTTAGAGCATGTAGCAAAAATCTGCATGATTAGGGACTTCAGTAATGAGCAAACAATGAACAACCTCAAGTGTGATACAAATAAGACTTTATTAACTACATAAACACTTAAACTAGTCTAACACACTCACACACACACACACACACACACACACACACACACACACACACACACACATACAGTGGGCATAGGAAAAGGGGTTAAAGCTTAAGCAGTAAAAAGAAAAGAAATAAAGACAAGGAGCTATGGTACAGTTTGATGTTCAGCAGATCTACATCCTGAAGGAAACATCAGTTTCTTAGTTCAAACACACCTTTGTCAAAGGTGCATATGATACTTAATGTATCAATTAATAAGACTAAGTTAGATACTTGCACATCTCGCCTGTTTGATAAAGAGTCCTGATGCACTTTGGGGCTCCAGTTGGTCTCTGCTGAAGTGAATAGATGAGACCAGTTCGAATCAGAGGATCTTGATGAATGAATAGTCAAAACATGGATATTTTTGGCAATATAAAATTCCTGGCCAGGATGTGTCCTGCGGAAATGGCATGATTGGCCACCCTAATGAGCGCGGGGAGAGAACAAAACAAAACGCTGGTCATGAATCAGAAGCCAATGAGGGATGGTACCTCTTGGAGGGAAGTTTTACAACTCTTTGTCTCTAGTCTGGTGTCTTGCATATGAAATAAGATTGGAGGGTTAAAGAGAAGAATCTTTAAGATTCTTATAAAACTAATGTGTTGTATAGGCATCAACATATAATATACACTCTCATTTAGATCATGAAAATACGAACTCATAGATAACAAACATCATATAGATGAGGTTATATTAACTAGTGATCCATCATAAGCATGTATAAAACATATACAATACACAAAAGACAATATACGAGAATAGTAACCGTATACACAATGCCCTAAAGTATATGTGAATTAATTCAAAGAAAGGTTTTTCTATGAATTAATTAGAGAAGGGTCCCTTTTTATGTGCATTATGTGTCTGTTTCTGAGAGACTTGAGTTAAGAGTGGCTCATAAACCTAGTGTTATCAGATAGTGTGCCTTTGGTTGCTAGGGAATCAGAGGCCTGTTCTGTCCATTTTAAGGAGATAGCTTCCTTTTGGGGGAAGGGTCCATAGACCCTTTGGTTAGATGAGGAGGCGTTAGATATTATTTGTTAAATTAACAAATAGTTGTGTGTCTGATTGGTCCAAATGCTACACAACAGTTCAGAAGACGTGAAATAAAGTTTGCGCATCTGTAATAAAATGTCCCTCGCATGGTTCTGGGGAGTGAAAAAAGACCCCCTGTAGGGAATCCATGCATTTTGTAAGATAAATATACAGATTTCAAATGTAATAAACACTTTTTCCTCATTTCTGCTGATTGTTGGGAACAGGAAGATGTGAAGGCGGATGTCGTAGTTCGTCAGCGCTGCGTGGTTAGTAATGAGCGCTAGGGTGGCCATTCGTGCCTTTTTCGCAGGACACGTCCTGGCCAGGATTTCTATATTGCCTAAAACATCCAGGTTTTGGCTTTGGTTTCCTGTTTACATACTTAATGACAGTTAATGATCACTTGACCAATAACCTGCAGACATTTTACGTAAATCGACCAATCGTGGTGCGTGAGAAGGTGGGATCTACAGAGAATGGTCAAAGCGATGCAAATACATGTACATTTTATTGTTGGACTGGAAAGCAGCACTGAGCAGACTGATCGGTGTATGACATCGAAGTAACGTTAGAGCGATTCAAAAGCACAAGAAGCCATTGGTCTGTGCAGCGCAAACAAAGACAAAACTTGGATATTTTTGGCAATATAAAATTTCTGGCCAGGACGTGTCCTGCGAAAATGATCATTATTTAGTTCTGTGCAAACTTCATATAGCCAAAATTGTCAATTCTACTTCTTGTTACAAGTATGGAAGAACCATCACTTCTACCACAAAAGACTGCTTTTTAAGTTATCTTCCTGTTGTATCCAAATTCCTTATCATATCCAAAACCTCAGAACAACTTGATGATGTAACAGAAACTATGGACTGTCTCTTTTCTAGCACTTTAAATACAGTTGCTCCTTTACGCTTAAGGAAGGTTAAGGAAAACAGTTTGACACCATGGTATAATGAGCATACTCGCACCCTAAAGAGAGCAGCCCGAAAAATGGAGCGCAGCTGGAGGAAAACAAAACTAGAGGTATTTCGTATTGCTTGGCGGGAAAGTAACCTATCCTACAGAAAAGCATTAAAAACTGCTAGATCCGATTACTTTTCTTCTTTTTTAGAAGAAAACAAACATAACCCCAGGTATTTATTCAATACAGTGGCTAAATTAACGAAAAATAAAGCCTCAACAAGTGTTGACATTTCCCAACACCACAGCAGTAATGACTTTATGAACTACTTTACTTCTAAAATCGATACTATTAGAGATAAAATTGCAACCATTCAGCCGTCAGCTACAGTATCGCATCAGACAGTGCACTATATACCCCTAAACTCTGGAATAACCTACCTAACCTACAGACTGGATCTGGTGGCTACGGTGACCTCGGAATAAGAGAGAAACAGACTAATATTAGCGTAGATGCCATTGTTCTAATGATGTAGCAAGTACATAGGTTGTTATGGGAAGGGTTTCCGGTTCCGGTTTACCTAATTAATGCAGCCTAAAAATCTTTTAACAGATTTGGATATTAGAAGCATATTAGTGTGTTATGTGTAAAACAGGTTAAAGAGATGGATCATTAATCTAGATTTAAACTGCAAGAGTGTGTCTGTCTCCCAAACAATGTTAGGTAGGTTATTCCAGAGTTTAGGGGCCAAAAGGATCTGCAGCCGGCAGTTGATTTTGATATTCTAGTTACTATAAACTGAGTTTTGAGAACGCAGCGGACATGGGGGATTATAATGTAACAAGAGCTCATTCAAATACTGAGGTGCTAAACCATTCAGGGCTTAATAAGCAAGATTTTAAAATCTATATAATGTTTGATAGGGAGCCAGTGCAGTGTTGACAGGACCGGGCTAATATGGTCATACTTCCTGGTTCTAGTAAGAACTCTTGCTGCTGCATTTTGGACTAGCTGTAGTTTGTTTACTAAGCGTGCAGAACAACCACCCAATAAAGCATTACAATAATCTAACCTTGAGGTCATAAATGCATGGATTACACATTTCTGCATTTGACATTGAGAGCAGAGGCCGTAATCTAGATATATTTTTGAGATGGAAAAATGCAGTTTTACAAATGCTAGAAACGTGGCTTGCTAAGGAAAGACTGCTATCAAATAGCACACCTAGGTTCATAACTGATGACGAAGAATTGACAGAGCAGCCATCAAGTCTTAGACAGTGTTCTAGGTTATTACAAGCGGAGTTTTTAGGTCCTATAATTAACACCTCAGATTTTTATACCTTTTTATATCGACCATGCATTCCGTTTGTTTTTCAAATTGGTATGTTTTGCTGGGCCGCAAAGAAATATAGAGCTTCGTATCATCAGCATAATAGTGAAAGCTAACACTGTGTTTCCTGATGATATCTCCCAAGGGTAACATTTAATGCGTGAAGAGTAATGGCCCTAGTACTGAGCCTTGAGGTACTCCATACTGCACTTGTGATCTATATGATACATTTTCATTCACTGCTACGAATTGATAGCGGTCATATAAGTATGATTTAAACCTGTGCTAATGCACTTCCATTAATTCCAACAAAGTGTTCAAGTCTATGCAAAAGAATGTTGTGGTCAATAGTGTCGAACACAGCACTAAGATCCAATAGCACTTATAGAGAGATACACCCACGATCAGATGATAAGAGCAGATCATTTGTAACTCTAAGGAGAGCAGTTTCAGTACTATGATACGGTCTAAATCCTGACTGGAAATCCTCACAGATACCATTTTTCTCTAAGAAGGAATATAATTGAGAGGATACTACCTTTTCTAGTATCTTGGACAGAAAAGGGAGATTCGAATCTATAATTAACTAGTTCTTTGGGGTCAAGTTGTGTTTTTTTGATGAGAGGCTTAATGACAGCCAGTTTGAAGGTTTTTGGGACATATCCTAATGACAATGAGAAATTAATAATAGTCAGCAGAGGATCTATGACTTCATGTTGTTGGTTTAGATGATTTAACAAGTTTATACAATTCTTCCTCTCCTATAGTAGAGAATGAGTGGAACTGTTCCTCAGGGGGTCTATAGTGCACTGTCAGATGCGATACTGTAGCTGACGGCTGAATGGTTGCAATTTTATCTCTAATAGTATCGATTTTTGAAGTAAAGTAGTTAATAAAGTCATTACTGCTGTGATGTTGGGAGATGTCAACACTTGTTGATGCTTTATTTTTCGTTAATTTAGCCACTGTATTGAATAAATACCTGGGGTTATGTTTGTTTTCTTCTAAAAGAGACGAAAAGTAATTAGATCTAGCAGTTTTTAATGCTTTTCTGTAGGATAGGTTACTTTCCCTCTAAGCAATATGAAATACCTTTAGTCTTGTTTTCTTCCAGCTGCACTCCATTTTCTGGGCTGCTCTCTTTAGGGAGCGGCTATGCTCATTATACCATGGTGTCAGAATGTTTTCCTTAACCTTCCTTAGGCGTAAAGAAGCAACTGTATTTAAAATGCTAGAAAAGAGAGAGTCCATAGTTTCTGTTACAAAATCAAGTTGTTGTAAGGTATTGGATATGCTAAGGAATTCGGATACATCAGGAAGATTACTTACAAAGATTACTCTTGTGGTAGAAGTGATGGTTCTACAATACTTGTAACAAGAAGTAGAAATTACTGTTTAAGCTATATGAAGTTTGCACAAAATTAAATAATCATCTGAGATGTCATCACTTAGCTGCATAGTTTCAACACCATCAACATCAATTCCATGTGACAGTATTAAATCTAGAGTATGATTTCGACAATGAGTAGGTCCTGAGACGTGTTGTCTAATCCCAGTAGAGTTCAGATAATGAAAGAGTGTCTATAAATGCTGATCGCAATGCTTCTTTTTCATTATCGACATGGATATTAAAATCACCAACTATTAAAACTTAATCTGCAGCCAGAACTAACTCGGATGTAAAATCAGCAAACTTTTTTAAAAAAGTCTGTAATCCAAAAACTGACGCAACCGGTTCTTGACTCGAGAACGAGTCAATCTTTTGTTCGTTATCTGGCTCGGCTCGGTGTTCATCTTCAGTTCTCTCTTCACAACAGTTCAGTCAGTGTACTGTTTGAGTAAATGAGTTGCTCTGGGATATTGGTTTATTTTAACTCAGAGGCAGTCAACCACGTTAAAAAATTAAAAGCTTAAGTCATTTGTGGATTAAATCTTATTGGAGACATGAACCGTTTCAATGATTCAGTTCGATTTGGTGAACTGGTTTAAGAAGAACCAGTTAAATCAAATGATTTGTTCGTGAACCGGATATCACTACACTGCATTGAACGCGCTCACAACAGACACGGAAGAGAAGACCAGGCTGAATAAAGTCGTCGTTTTTGTTATTTTTGGACCAAAATGTATTAATGTAGAAAGTATATAATAGATAAAAAGAAAATAGAATACGAAAAGATTAGAAAGGTAGTTAGATTTTTTTTTTACGAATATAATTAGAATAGTGAGTGCTAAAGTTAGAGGGTCAAATCAAGATTGAAAAGATGTGTTTTAAGCTGATTCTTGAAGATGGCTGAGGACTCAGCTGCTCAGATTGAGTTGGGCAGGTCATTTCACCAGGAGGGAACATTTATAATTTATAAGCCTGTAAAAGTTACTTTGTGCATTTTTTTGGATGGTACAATCAAGTGACGTTCACTTTTGGATTTGCGCCACACCCTTTCAGCAGCTCTAAGCTTAGATCGGTGTTCGCGTAGAACATCAGATATCCAAGGGTCAGAAGGGGTGGTACGGGCTGGCCTGGAAGACAAGGGGCAAACAGTGTCTAAACAAAAAAAGAGTAGAGCAGAAAAAAAAGTAGCACTGTTAGCATCAAAAGATGCTAACAGTTTAGGGTAAGGAAGCGAAGATGAAACCATTGTAGATAGCCGGGAGGGTGAGAGTGAGCGTAGGTTACGTCGAAAGATGACATGTGGAGGGGTAAGTGATGTGTCAGGGACCATGTTGAGGTTAAGAGTGAGGAGGAAGTGATCCGACGTGTGCAGAACATGATCAGTGGAGCAGTGACATGTATAAATAAGGTCAAGTTGGTTGCCTGATTTGTGAGTAGCAGTAGTTGACACTCGGTTAAGATCAAAGAGACGTGACGAAGTGACGTGACATTCAGCCAAGTATGGTGACCCATACTCAGAATTCGTGCTCTGCATTTAACCCATGCAAAGTGCACACACACAGAGCAGTGAACACACACACACACTGTGAACACACACCCGGAGCATTGGGCAGCCATTTATGCTGCGGCGCCCGGTGAGCAGTTGGGGGTTCGGTGCCTTGCTCAAGGGCACCTAAGTCATGGTATTGAGGGTGGAGAGAACACTGTACATGCACTCCCCCACCCACAATTCCTGCCGTCCCGAGACTCAAACTCACAACCCTTCGATTGTGAGTCCGACTCTCTAACCATTAGGCCACGACTTCCCCAAGAGGCAAGCAGAGTGTGGAAATCAGCATACAGAGGTTTATCTAGGTGGATGTTGAAATCACCAAGCATAAGTAGGGGAGAAGCGTCCTCAGGAAAGGTTGAGAGCAGCAAATTTAATTTATCCAAAAAGTTACCTAGTGGTCCTGGGGGTCGATAGACAATGACAAAATATAATTTAAGAGGGCAGGTTACAGTAACTGAATGAGATTCAAAGAAGCTGTTGATACCCAAAGATGTTAAAGGATTAAATTTCCAATCATTAGAGATGAGCAGACCAGTACCTCCACCTCTTCCAGTCAAATGGGGGGAGCAGGAAAATGAGAAATTATTGGAGAGTGCTGAAAGTGTAAAGGTGTCCTCTGGTTTGATCCAGGTCTCTGTTAGCACCATGAGATTAAGCTTTGAATGACTAATAATAAGAGTAATGAAATCGTATTTGTTTACAGCAGACTGGCAATTCCAGAAACCAATCGAAAAAGAAAGTAGTGTATTAACAGACATAGGCAAAGTGTGCAGGTTGTTAAGATTGTGCTGCCTGCATTGTGTGAGGTGTGGTTTGCGAGTGGTAGTGATAGTAGGGATCTGGAAACACACAGTAAGAATTGGTTATAAAAAACTGAAACAGAAGTGAAACAAGTAGAAGGAAAAAAGTATTAATCAAAACAATACTTATATCCCTTGATGGGCGAGGGATTTTTCTTTAATGACTGCTTCTGGCCCGAGATCCTCCTCTCCGGTCACTGCCGTTGCTAGCAACACTGACTCCTCCTCGCTCCATTTTTTAAGGAGGTTGAGGTGGTAGATTTGCCGTGAGTCGCCCCTATCTGTTCGTACTACTTCATAATTGAGATCTCCTACTTGCTGTGTGACCTCAAAGGGTCCTTGCCACTTTGCTAACAACTTGGAGATGGAGGTTGGCAGTTATACGAGCACTTTATCTCCTGGTGCAAATTTTCAAAGCTTAGTTCCCCTGTTACAACTGGCTTTTCCTGCCCTGGGCCTGAAGCAAATTCTCCATAGAGAGCCGCCCCAGTGTATGGAGTTTTGCTTTCAAGTCCATGACATTGAATTTCGTTCTTGCTATCCGAACGTCCGTCCTCCCAAGTTTCTTTTAGGACATCTAGCACCCTGCGGGGCTGGCGTCCATAAAGAAGCTAGAAGGGGGAAAACCCTGTGGAAGCTTGGGGGACATGGCATTAAAAGGGGTTCCAGCCATCTGTCCCAATTTTTCGCGTCTTCTTGTTCGAATTTACGAATCATTGTTTTCAACGTGCGATTAAACCGTTTGACCAGTCTATCCGTTTGTGGGTGATAGACGCTGGTACGTACTGCTTTAATGCCCAACAATTCGTACAATTCGCTTAACGTGCGTGACATAAACGCGGTGCCCTGGTCCGTGAGAATCTCTTTTGGGATTCCGACGTGGGAGATTAAATGAAACAGGGTGCCCGCCACACTCTTTGCTGAGATGTTGCGGAGCGCCACTGCATCTGGATATCGTGTTGCGTAATCCACTATGATTAACGCAAAACGATGTGCCCATGCTGATCGTTCTAATGGCCCGATGAGGTCCATACCAATTCGTTCGAAGGGGACCTGCACTAGAGGAAGAGGGCGCAATGGTGCTTTTGGGGTGGCCGGTGGGTTCACCAACTGACATTCCCCACAAGACGCGCACCATCTGCGCACGTTCTCGTGAATGTCCGGCCAAAAAAATCGGGTCCCTCCCGGTTCGCCGACCCCAGAGCAGGATGCACTCACGCCATGGCAGATCGCTATTTCCCGGACGGGAAAATGCGAATGGCGCCGAACTGAAACTAGCAAACACACTTGCGCTGCGCCTTGCGTCACATTGCACTGGTTGTATGATAGGGCCCTTAGTGTTTGTTAACTTTATTCCATTTCTGTATATTTCCAACTAGCTGAAGGGCACAGGTAGCTAAATATGACATTTATTATAATGAGTTTATGTGAAGATAGTTTTAAGTTCACTTAAATTAGATATTGTTATTTTTTAAAGTCATTAAATGGTATAATTGATATCTATCATTTATACTGTAGTGTTGAATGGCTATAGTCAATGGTTGAATATTAGGAAAAATAAACAATTCCCTAAAGACGGTAGTATTGGTATCAGTAATACTCGCCTTCAGTCATAAAAAAGATGACATTAAAGAATTATAAAAAGTATACAGTCTTTATCACGGGTGACATGGGGTTGGGGGGGGCATTTATGGTTAGTCATGGGATCCCTGATGTCAGCATGTCAGCCCCACCGCAACTGGATCGGTTATGTAAATAAGAGCTTCATTGTGCAGTTTATAGAGCTTCATTAATTATAATGGAACTTTGTGAGATCGGAATGAGCTAAGATGAGTGACGCTTTTTAGTGATAATAAAGGGAGCACGCTCTGCGCTGAAAGGCTAAAATCCATTCAGAATTTGTATGAAACGTTTGTTTTTCGGACACATACAAGCTGCAAAGTTTCAGGAATGACATCTGCATGTTTATGCATTTACAAATTATAGCAGTGATTGACACAGTGATAACCAATGGCAATGGACGGGCCAAAAAATATATGTGAGAGCGGCCTATTTGTGGAATCGGTCCTGGCCGAACCTCCACAAACAGCGCGCATCCTGAGTGAGATCCAGTTCATGGTCCAAAAACCTAGTGTAAACTTTATTGAGATCGGGACATATCATCCAGTAATTTAATTTCCAGTAATGGATGGCAGAAAGTTCAGGAATGAACTCTGTGTGTCTTTGTCTGAATGTTCTTGACTTTTCCCCCATCTTTCTCCTCGTAGTGCGGATAAAGTGCCGTGAGCTGGTGAAGAAGATCGCCATCTACCGCAGCAGGCTGGCCATACAGCTTCCTGAGAAGATCCTGATCTATGAGCTGCACTCCGACGACTCCTCCGACATGCATTACCGCGTCAAAGAGAAGATCTGCAAGCGCTTTGAGTGCAACCTGCTTGTCGTCTGCTCACAACACATCATTCTGTGTCAGGTAAAGAGCCAGGCTAAAACATAATACCACACCAGAATCAAGACATATGTGCCAGATCAGGGTTTCCCATACATTGATTTATTTGTGGCGGGCAAATAGATTTTCCAAAAGGTTTTGACATAGTTGAATAAACATGAGCACTGCAAGTTTGTTTTCAATTTTCATTCCATCTTGCAAGTAATGCCTGATAAATCAGCGTTTGTGAGCTCAGCGTAGCTTTAACCATTACCGGAGAAACCTCTATGTAACCCTCTCTAATAGTGCCTCCTTCTGGCAGAAAAATAATTTGCATATTTATATGTGGGGGCGGGTGAGTGCTGCCACAAATAAACTGTAAGGCTGTGGGAAACACTCCAGATCATGCAATGTCACATCAAATAACTTTTCTAGCTATTCTATTCCTATATGAATGCTCCATAACATTCTTAAAAGAAACAATATAATATTTGACTGATGGATAAAAGCAGAACATGACAGAACATTCCCAAGTCACTCTGTCAAAGTGACGAAGTGTGATTTTTGGGCAGTGTAGTAAATTGTGGTGAGTTTGTGAAAGAAACTCGGCAGAAAGATCAGCAAGAAAAGTGATTGTGCAGAAGCTTTTCATTGTGTTCTGGTTTGATCAATTATTACTGCTTTTTAAAGTGACATCACAAGACTTTCTGTGGATGAAGCTCCTACCATGTTATTCAGGTCTTGTTTTGTCTTTTTGATTCTGCAATCATCAGACACTGTGACCTGATGATTTCATGATCAGTATCACACGAATGATTCCACTAGACTGCACGTCTTCATATGTGATATTCCATATGTAATAGTAAAAATAAATGGAGTGTGTGTGTGTCTGTGTGGAAACCACTGATAGATCTCATTCACCAAATCACTAATTCACTAATTCTTGTATTTGGAAGTTTAGGCCATGTCCATAAGAATGCGATCAGGGAGATGCAGTTAGGGGGTGTAGCCGCACTGGGTTGTACATTATAATTAACTCAAATGATATATGGGAATTTTAATAATTAATCAGGAATATGATATATATAATATATATATCTCATATGACATTTACATTAAAATTATTGAAGATGAAAAATAGGTCAATTGTACAGTCGGGGCCAAAAGTTTTGAGAATTACATAAATATTGGAAATTGGTAAAGTTGCTGCTTAAGTTTTTATAATAGCAATTTGCATATACTCCAGAATGTTATGAAGAGTGATCAGATGAATTGCATAGTGCTTCTTTGCCATGAAAATGAACTTAATCCCAAAAAAACCTTTCCACTGCATTTCATTGCTGTCATTAAAGGATCTGCTGAGATCATTTCAGTAATCGTCTTGTTAACTCAGGTGAGAATGTTGACGAGCACAAGGCTGGAGATCATTATGTCAGGCTGATTGGGTTAGAATGGCAGACTTGACATGTTAAAAGGAGGGTGATGCTTGAAATCATTGTTCTTCCATTTTTAACCATGGTGCCCTGCAAAGAAACGCGTGCAGCCATCATTGCATTGCATAAAAATGGCTTCACAGGCAAGGATATTGTGGCTACTAAGATTGCACCTAAATCAACAATTTATAGGATCATCAAGAACTTCAAGGAAAGAGGTTCAATTCTTGTAAAGAAGGCTTCAGGGCGTCCAAGAAAGTCCAGCAAGCGCCAGGATCGTCTCCTAAAGAGGATTGAGCTGCGGGATCGGAGTGCCACCAGTGCAGAGCTTGCTCAGGAATGGCAGCAGGCAGGTGTGAGCGCATCTGCACGCACAGTGAGGACAAGACTTTTGGAAGATGGCCTGGTGTCAAGAAGGGCAGCAAAGAAGCCACTTATCTCCAAAACAAACATCAGGGACAGATTGATCTTCTGCAGAAAGTATAGTGAATGGACTGCTGAGGACTGGGGCAAAGTCATATTCTCCGATGAAGCCCCTTTCCGATTGTTTGGGGCATCTGGAAAAGGCTTGTCAGGAGAAGAAAAGTTGAGCGCTACCATCAGTCCTGTGTCATGCCAACAGTAAAGCATCCTGACACCATTCATGTGTGGGGTTGCTTCTCATCCAAGGGAGTGGGCTCACTCACAATTCTGCCCAAAAACACAGCCATGAATAAAGAATGGTACCAAAACACCCTCCAACAGCAACTTCTTCCAACAATTCAACAACAGTTTGGTGAAGAACAATGCATTTTCCAGCACGATGGAGCACCGTGCTATAAGGCAAAAGTGATAACTAAGTGGCTCGGGGACCAGAATGTTGAAATTTTGGGTCCATGGCCTGGAAACTCCCCAGATCTTAATCCCATTGAGAACTTGTGGTCAATCCTCAAGAGGCGGGTGGACAAACAAAAACCCACTAATTCTGACAAACTCCAAGAAGTGATTATGAAAGAATGGGTTGCTATCAGTCAGGATTTGGCCCAGAAGTTGATTGAGAGCATGCCCAGTCGAATTGCAGAGGTCCTGAAAAAGAAGGGCCAACACTGCAAATACTGACTCTTTGCATTAATGTCATGTAATTTTTGATAAAAGGCTTTGAAACGTATGAAGTGCTTGTAATTATATTTCAGTACATCACAGAAACAACTGAAACAAAGATCTAAAAGCAGTTTAGCAGCAAACTTTTTGAAAACTAATATTTATGTAATTCTCAAAACTTTTTGGCCACGACTGTATATATCAATAACTCATTACAAGGCACTGTAATTTACTCACTAATATGTCAATTTTCCATTCTTCATATCAATTATAGTGATATCTCTTACTGTGAATTACCGCAAATCAAACAGTAGTTCGTCCAGCAAACGGCCGTAAGATTAACTTATCAACTTTCAATAAGGTTATCACTTCTTATAATTCAAGGAAAAAAAAAAAAATTCTGGCCATGAAACATTATCCTATCATTATGAAATTTCGGTTACTGAAAAGTAACGAGCTTGTAGCTAAAGATCAGACATTTCATTGACTCATGATGTGAGCATTTTAGACAGAAGCAATCATGAATATATATTGGTTTTTAATAATTTAACTAATAATACATCAAACTACAAATCACACAGAGTAAATACGCCTACGACAATACAGACAGTAAACTTTGTACAAGACATAACAGAATCCAAATGAGTGAGAGAGGGAGAGAATGAGTGAAAGAGGATGAGAGAGAGAGGTGAGAGAATAGGCGCGATCACAGAATTACGTGCTCAGTTATGCAAACTCACAGACAGTAACCCTTGAAAGACAACAACGAATCAAATCACCTTGAAAAGGTAATAGACAAACTTTAAGCAGCATTTAAATCTCTCTAGAAAATAATACTTGCATGTGGTCTCTTTGTGATTGGGCGTGTTCTCTCATGTCTTCCGGGGCTGCTGCGGACTCGCGCAATATTTGAAAGTTCCAACGAACGTAATGATTCAGAATTCGTCTTCCTCTGGTAGAGAGGAACTTAGTAAGTAAAAGAAATGAAAACAACGGAGAAAAGCTCCCGAAGGAGCCATGAGAACGGCTGTTCTCTCAGCCGCCGTGCTGAGATCAACGGAGATAGAAGAGGACCGAGAGCGGGGCAAGAGCGCGAAGATGAGCAAGAAAAGGGAGGAACTTCCTGGTTTCAGTTCTTAAGGCTTGACTGGTTCACGCCTCTGTTTGCGTGAACAACCAATGAACGTCCGCGATCTGAAGCTTGAAAAACGTTCCTTTGTCTCTGGGGAAATAACCCCCTCGCGTGAGTTATAGCTGACAGAATTTAGCATTTTTCTTAAGAAAGATTGTATTTCTGAAACAATGCATCTTTTTGTAATTTGTCGTTGAGATTCTTTTTAGGATTATAAAGATACCATAAATGACATATATAACTGATAACACGACGTTACATTCATATAAAGAATTACACACATTTAAAGTTTGATTAACACATGATAAAACTGCAGATACTCCAATTTATATGGGGAAACATCTACTGCACAAAAACGCAATACTCAATACATTTAGAATACATTGAGAAAATAAAAGGGTACTATTCTCTTTTCTAAGAGTTAGCTTTCCTGTCCTGTTTCCCAGTGGGATCATAAAGTTTTATGAGCTGGTCAGGAGGGTAGGGTTACAACTCATGATTCTATTTGAGAACATTAAATTAAGAGAAACATTTCCAATTTACAAGTCAGCAACTT
Organism: Carassius carassius; assembly: GCF_963082965.1. Taxonomy (NCBI): domain Eukaryota; kingdom Metazoa; phylum Chordata; class Actinopteri; order Cypriniformes; family Cyprinidae; genus Carassius; species Carassius carassius. Next base: position 404,953 of record NC_081788.1, read on the forward strand.
ATAATCCTCGCATAACAGGATTAACCATTTTATGCAACACACAAACCTATTCAAAATACATCTTAAGGACTTACATAAAGAGCGTAAAGAAAAGTTTGTGTGTGTGTGTTTAGGAATGTGGGTGTCTTCGTTTCTCCTTTGAGGCTGCTCAAGTGACTGTGGATTTTATCATCCACAGTGTCTTATATAACTAAATCCAGCGAGGCTGACGCCAGGCCAGCCATTTAGTTTAGAGATAGTTGGGTTTAGATGCCTGAATTCAAAATCTACAAGCTTTGGGTTTGCATTGTTTTAGATTCAACGAACCGTGATTCATTAGTTCAGAACCAATGAATCGGTGAACTGCTTATCCGTTACAGGGTGCTGCAAAAAAAGGAAGTAGAAAGGCTTGCAAAATTCTGCTCTGTTTCAGCCAACATAGGGAGCATGCAAATATGGAGACGGAGATGTTTTGTTTATCCTTAATGTGTTGTGTATTATAAATGGAAGAACCTGTACAAGTATGTGAGTCATGAACTGTAGGTCTGTCATCTTGCCAAAGACCCTTCCCAGAGTATTTGGATCTTGTTTTCGTTGTAATGTCTTTCAGATCCAAATAAAAGCAATCAAGTGTGTGTGTGATCCCGTGGAAGAAGCGAGGTCATGCAATATTCTCTAAAGCATGATCAGACACTGAGCTGTATGATGACTGAGAGTCTATATCTTGCAGTCGGGTCAGATGTTGACCCATCTCTTGTGATATGAAGCAGCTCATTCAAACTCCACACTCCAGAAATACATACAGAAAGTGTTTTGTCAAGATGAGCCAGTCACAGTGACTTCTGTGCACTAGTTTGTATGTTGTAGTGTGATTTGTTTCATGTGTTTAGTTATTTGTTATTCTTCATGCTTTTATCTAAAGTGATTCCCCTACAGAGAACTAAAGTTTTCTCATCCTCCTGTCATTATAAACAGTCTTTCCTTCATAAACACATACACGTGTTTGGCAGAATCTTAGTGCTTCCCTTTTCTGTCCATCACAAGCATAAAGTGATCAAAAATGACAACATTTATCTAGAGCCCAACCGATATGGTTTTTTCGGGGGCTGATACCGATATTAAGGTGTAATAAAAGACAGATATTCCTTGTTCAGGCTATATTATTGTACAGTATAGTCAAAAGTTTGGACACACTTCCCATTTGTGTGTCCAAACTTTTAACTTGTACTGTATATAGAATACAGTATATAGCCTACATAAACAGAATATAGATACATAAACACATTTTTTGCAATGACAACTCAAATGTGGTGATCAAACATTTATAATGATGTGACAAACATAGACCTATGTAGTAGAGGCAGGGTTTTTACAAATTTAACAAACTTTATTATTCAAAAGAGTTTGACATCAGTGCACTTAACAGTAAACTTCACTTATTATCCAGTGTAGACACATCACTGATTACAAGGGGTTCTATTCTACACCAGACGCTAGCGACTTGGTGCGGCACAATAAAATACAATATAATTGTAATGAATTTTTTCGTGCAACACGATGTGATGTCACTGATGTGATAAACATGAGCTCTGGTCCGAGCGTGGCCAGTATTAACCTGTAGTAATTTGGAAAATGAGATGTTCCATAAGAATTATTATTTTTGTTTTGTTTCAAGACTTGAGTAAACCAATTAAAGGTTTTTTTTTTTTTTTGGTTAATGTCTCTGTGTTCATTTGTGAATTTAAAAGGAAGGTTTAAAAAAAAAATGCATGTGTGCACCAACAGTCTTGTGCAGGAAACTAAATAAAACTTCCTGTGTTGTTTGAATCGGCTTCGATGTCTCCAGCTTGATTGTTGTTTGAGGGACAAGTTGTCACATAATGGTGACGTTAGGGCTGGGACAACGCGTCGAGGTCATCGATGACGTCGACGCAAAAATTAGTTTGACGCAAAATATGCGCATCGATTCATCGACCTGTTTTTATTTCTCTAAAAAACGTTTGCAAAACGTTTACCTTATGTGCGCTAAATATACGCGATGGCCGGATCAACATTCTGTCCAACGTTATATAACCAATCCAGGGGTTTTTCTGCATTGATCTTTTTTTTTTGGCGGCTGTCAAAGCCTTATTTGATCGGTGAGTGACAGTGACAGAACGCGTACGAGAGAGAGCCCCGGCTGCGCGCGCACTCACAGTCGTCAAACAACACGAGCGCTTCTTGCTCTCTCCCTCCCTTGTGCATATTAATCAAAATCATTAAACACGATAGAAAAAGGGCGAAACACCAAAGTTTCACGCGCAGTTTCACTCACAGTCTTCAAACTACACGAGCGCTCTCTCCCTCTCTCTCCCTCGTGAATATTAACCAAAATCATTAGACACGATAGAAAAAGGGCGGAACGCCAAAGTTTCACTTGGAGCATTCTGAGATTTTTTTTCTCCATGACAGGCTGCTGGCTCCCACTGTTAATTTTTATTTTTTAGAAAAGCACTCTCTGTATTAGCTTAAAGCCCTCAAGTTTACATTGGTTACTGTATTCTTTCAATTGCTCTAAACAAGTATTTTGGGTGACCTTTTTTATTGAATGCTAGACATCAAGTTGTTATTATTTTCATCTGAAAGAAGAACTTTTTTTCAGTAAGCTAGGCCCTATGTGTTCAGTAAGCTTGTTTCAGTAAGCTATGTGTTTTCAAGGCTTCAAGGTTTTATTGAATGCTATCTCTATACAAGTGCAAAGTAATGCATTCTTAGTCAGTCTTTTATTTTGTAATTCTAAGAGCAATAAACATATATTGCAATGTTAAGGAATTCATGTTTTTTTCATTCAGATATGTAAATCAACATGTATAAATTGTTAGTAGTCAATTAATGGGGAGATAATCGAAATCGAATCGGTCTGAAAAATTAATCGTTAGATTAATCGATGCATCGAAAAAATAATCGCTAGATTAATCGTTTAAAAAAATAATCATTTATCCCAGCCCTAGGTGACATGGATTAAAGTTTTGGAGTTACTTCGCGTAGTCCGAGATTAAAAAGTAATGGCACTCACGGTATGTTACTCCATTTGACAGTAATACCAAGGCTTGGGAGTATTATTGCAAGGTATTATCTTATTTTTTTAAGCATTTATTTTTAAGATGCTGCAAAGAAACGGGCTATTTTGCTTAGTTCTGTGAGCAGTCAGACATATAGTCTTACGAGAAATTTGCTTAGCCCCGACGAACCAGGTGATAAAGCTTAAACGAATTAGTGGAACTGTTGAAAAATCACTATAACCCCAAACCAAGTCAAATTGTGCAGTGTTTTAAGTTAAATTAATGAAATAGACAATCAAATGAAACGGTTGTGGATTATGTTACAGTGCTTTGTGAAGTCAAGTCTGCTTTGTCAATTCTTCCACATGTACAGTACATACATGCAGAGAATTGAAATTGCGTTACTCTCAGACCCATGGTACATACAGATATAGTTCAGTGGTGCCTGGGGCAGAAGAGGGAGGGGGGGGGCAAGTTCGAGAGCGAGTTCAGCTTCCTGACAGCGTGATGAATGAAGCTTTCCTTCAGTCTGCTGGTCCTGGCCTGGAGACTCTGCAGTCTCCTCCCTGATGGCAGCAGACTGAAGAAGCTGTGTGATGGGTGGGATCACCTGTGATGCAGAGGGCTTTGCGGGTGAGACGGGCTCTATAAATGTGCTGGAGGGAGGGGAGAGAGACACCCAATGTTCTTCTCAGCTGCTCTCACTATGCGTTGTAGTGTCTTCCGGCAGGACGTGTTGCAGGTGCCATACCACACTGTGATGCAGCTCGTCAGGATGCTCTCGATGGTGCCTCTGTAGAAGGTGTACATGATGGGGGCGGGGCTCTGGCTCTTAGTTTGCGGAGGAAGTAGAAAACCTGCTGTGATTTCTTGGCCAGTGCTGTGGTGTTGTCGGTCCAGGAGAGGTCCTCTGTGATGTGTACACCCAGGAACTTGGTGCTGCTCACTTTCTCCACAGTCGTACAAGCGACAGCAGTCCAGCACACTCAAACGTAGATCAGCTCATCAAATTAGTGACCCAGCGGAAGGAACTGCCAGTGCTAGGCAATAAGTTTTCACTTTGCACAATGTCAATGTCAATGTCACCTTTATTTATATAGCGCTTTAAACAAAATACATTGCGTCAAAGCAACTGAACAACATTCATTAGGAAAACAGTGTCAATAATGCAAAAATGATAGTTAAAGGCAGTTCATCATTGGATTCAGTGATGTCATCTCTGTTCAGTTAAATAGTGTCTGTGCATTTATTTGCAATCAAGTCAACGATATCGCTGTAAAAAAAGTGTCCCCAACTAAGCAAGCCAGAGGCGACAGCGGCAAGGAACCGAAACTCCATCGGTGACAGAATGGAGAAAAAAACCTTGGGAGAAACCAGGCTCAGTTGGGGGGCCAGTTCTCCTCTGACCAGACGAAACCAGTAGTTCAATTCCAGGCTGCAGCAAAGTCAGATTGTGCAGAAGAATCATCTGTTTCCTGTGGTCTTGTCCTGGTGCTCCTCTGAGACAAGGTCTTTACAGGGGATCTGTATCTGGGGCTCTAGTTGTCCTGGTCTCCAATGTGGTATGGTACGATAAAAACCTTCATAATCATCGGGAAGAAGGAGGCGGGAACCAGCGGACAATCAAATGATATTTTAATGATCAAAATAAACACAAAATAGCGCGTCAGCCCCTCATGGACGACTGACGCGCACAAATAAAAATCAAAACACAAACTAAAACCCAGGCCTGGTCCTCTCTCGTCCTTCACTGTCGTTGCTCCAGTTTTATATCCTTCCATCTCCTCCATGGGACTCGAGACCGGTGGGTCGAACAGGTGTCGCTCATCTCCAATCACTCCACCGGCCTCGCTCTGTTCCCACATCTCTCGGCCCCGCCCCACTCGTCACATGGTATAAACTCAAATTCCAAGAGTGTCTCCAATCACCAGTGAATGACACAGAAGTAAATTTTGAAGTGGACAGGGGCTGTCACTATTATGTCAAGTCAAAATATGCCAAGTTAGGGAGTGTGGGCAAAGTTCCGGAGCTAAAAGATTGTTATCTTAACCCCTGAAAACTTATACGGGTTAGTCAGTAAAAATACTAGGGGATGGTAAATCAAGTAAATACAGAAACCATGACACTTCAGGAGGTGTTGACCAAACATGAAGCTGTCTTTAAAGAGGGCTTAGGGACATGGTCCCCCAGCTAAAGTCAAGTCAAGTCACCTTTATTTGTATAGCGCTTTAAACAAAATACATTGCGTCAAAGCAACTGAACAACATTCATTAGGAAAACAGTGTGTCAATAATGCAAAATGACAGTTAAAGGCAGCTCATCGTTGAATTCAGTGATGTCATCTCTGTTCAGTTTAAATAGTGTCTGTGCATTAATTTGAGATAAAGTCAACGATCGGTGTAGATGAAGTGTCCCCAACTAAGCAAGCCAGAGGCGACAGCGGCAAGGAACCGAAACTCCATCGGTGACAGAATGGAGAAAAAAACCTTGGGAGAAACCAGGCTCAGTTGGGGGGCCAGTTCTCCTCTGACCAGACGAAACCAGTAGTTCAATTCCAGGCTGCAGCAAATTTAGATTGTGCAGAAGAATTAAATTAAAACCATTAATTAAACCATGCTAATGTACCTCCACTGCACTTGTGATCGATAGGATACATCTTCATTCACTGCTACGAACTGATGGCGGTCATATAAGTACGATTTAAACCATGCTAATGCACTTCCATTAATGCCAACAAAGTGTTCAAGTCTATGCAAAAGAATGTTGTGGTCAATTGTGTCAAACGCAGCACTAAGATCCAATAAAACTAATAGAGAGATACACCCACGATCAGATGATAAGAGCAGATCATTTGTAACTCTAAGGAGAGCAGTCTCAGTACTATAATACGGTCTAAATCCTGACTGGAAATCTTCACAGATACCATTTTTCTCTAAGAAGGAATATAATTGTGAGGATACCACCTTTTCTAGTATCTTGGACAGAAAAGGGAGATTCGAGATCGGTCTATAATTTACTAGTTCTTTGTGGTCAAGTTGTGTTTTTTTGATGAGAGGCTTAATAACAGCCAGTTTGAAGGTTTTGGGGACATATCCTAATGACAATGAGGAATTAATAATAGTCAGAAGAGGATCTATGACTTCTGGAAGCACCTCTTTCAGGAGCTTAGATGGTATAGGGTCTAACATACATGTTGTTGGTTTAGATGATTTAACAAGTTTATACAATTCTTCCTCTCCTATGGTAGAGAATGAGTGGAACTGTTCCTCAGGGGGTCTATAGTGCACTGATGCGATACTGTAGCTGACGGCTGAATGGTTACAATTTTATCTCTAATAGTATCGATTTTAGAAGTAAAGTAATTCGTAAAGTCATTACTGATGTGATGTTGGTAAATGTCAACACTTGTTGATGCTTTATTTTTTGTTAATTTAGCCACTGTATTGAATAAATACCTGGGGTTATGTTTGTTTTCTTCTAAAAGAGAAGAAATGGTAAATGGACTGCATTTTTTTATCCAAAGCGCTTTACAAATTTGCCTCACATTCAGCCATTCACACAGTCACTTACACACAGACTGCGGTGTCAGCCATTCAAGGCGCCATCCAGCTCGACGGGAGCAGCTGGGGTTAGGTGTCTTGCTTAAGGACACCTCGACACTTGGTCAGGTGGAGCCGGGGATTGAACCACCAACTTTCCGGTTTGTAGACAACCTACATGAACCACTGAGCCACTGCCGCCCCTGTTCTGAAAGAGAAGAAAGGTAATCGGATCTAGCAGTTTTTAATGCTTTTCTGCAGGATAGGTTACTTTCCCGCCAAGCAATACGAAATACCTCTAGTTTTGTTTTCCTCCGGCTGCGCTCTATTTTTCGGGCTGATTTCTTTAGGGTGCGAGTATGCTCATTATATTATGGTGTTAGACTGGTGTCCTTAACCTTCTTTAAGCGTAAAGGAGCAATCGTATTTAAAATGCTAGAAAAGAGAGAGTCCATAGTTTTGGTTACATCATCAAGTTGTTCTGAGGTTTTGGATATGCTAAGGAATTTGGATACATCAGGAAGATAACTTAAAAAGCAGTCTTTTGTGGTAGAAGTGATTTACATTTACATTTATTCATTTAGCTGATGCTTTTATCCAAAGCGACTTACAATTGCTATAAATGTCAGAGGTATAATTGCTATAAATGCGCCTCTGGAGCAACTAGGGGTTAAGTGTCTCGCTCAGGGACACATTGGTGTCTCACAGTGGATTCGAACCCGGGTCTCTCACACCAAGAGCATGTGTCTTATCCACTGCGTAGCTGCATAGTTTCAACACCATCAACATCAATTCCATGTGACAGTATTAAGTCTAGAGTATGATTTCGACAATGAGTAGGTCCTGAAACGTGTTGTCTAACCCCAACAGAGTTCAGAATGCCAGCCATCTGCAGCCAAATCTAACTTGGAAGTAAAATCACCAAACTCTTTAATAAAGTCTTTATGGTGCCCTGGTGGCCTGTATACAGTAGCCAGTAGAAACATCACAGGGTTAATTTATCATTAACATTTGTTTCTCTGGATAGTGTTATATGAAGCACCATTACTTCAAACGAGTTATACTTGAAGCCTGCCCTCTGAGAAATCCTGAAAACGTTGTTATAAATAGAAGCAACACCTCCACCTTTGCCTTTTAGACGTGGCTCATGTTTATAACAGTAATCTTGGGGGGTGGACTCATTTAAAATAATGTAATCATCAGGTTTTAGCCAGGTTTCTGTCAAACAGAGTACATCTATATTATGATCAGTGATCATATTATTTACAAAAAGTATTTTCGTAGAAAGGGATCTGATATTCAATAAGCCAAGCTTTATCATTTGTTTATCTGTATTGCATCTGTTTTTTATTTGTTGAACCTCAATTAAATTGTTACTCTTAAATTGGTTTGGACGTTTTTTGTATTTTCTAGTTCGGGGAACAGACACAGTCTCTATAGTGTGATATCTAGGTGAAAAAGTCTCTATGTGCTGAGAATTAACTGACCTCTGTGACGGGAGGCAGCTAGCAGACGGTCGGTTTAGCCAGTCTGTCTGCTTCCTGACCTGGGCCCCAGTTAGTCAAGTATAATTTGTTTGTTTGTTTGTCAGTTAGTTTGGCAGCCATATCACCCTGGAGACCAAGACCAGTTTCCCACTGAAGCTAAGCAGGGCTGAGCCTGGTAAGTACCTGGATGGGAGACTTCCTGTGAAAATTAGGTTGCTGCTGGAAGAGGTGCTAGTGAGGCCAGCAGGGGGTGCTCACCCTGTGGTCTGTGTGGGTCCTAGTGCCCCAGTGTAGTGATCTGGACACTATACTGTCAACAAGCACCGTCCTTTGGATGAGACGTTAAACCAAGATCCTGACTCTCTGTGGTCATTAAAAATCCCAGGATGTCTTTCGAAAAGAGTAGAGGTGTAATCTCGGCATCCTGGCTAAATTTGCCCATTGGCCTCCGACCATCATGGCCTCCTAACAATCCCCATATCTGCTGATTGGCTTCATCACTCTATCTCCTCTTCACCAGTAAGCTGGTGTATGGTGGGCGTTCTGGCGCAATGTGGCTGCCGTCGCATCATCCAGGTGGATGCTGCACACTGGTGGTGGTTGAGGAGATACCCTGTCTATGTAAAGCGCTTTTAGTGCCTAGAAAAGCGCTATATAAATGTAATGAATTATAATTATTATTATTATTATTATTATAAACTCTAAGACTATGTGCCATATTTCTAGAGAGAAGAGTAGCGCCACCCCAGGAGGGATGAAGACCATCTCTTTTCAACATGTCAGGTCTGCCCCAAAAGCTCGTCCAATTGTCTATGAAACCTATGTTATTCTGTGGGCACCACTTAGACATCCAGCCATTGAGTGATGACAATCTGCTATGTATCTCATCACCACGGTAAGCAGGGAGGGGACCAGAGCATATTACAGTGTCTGACATCGTGCTTGCAAGTTCACACACCTCTTTAATGTTATTTTTAGTGATCTCCGACTGGCGAAGTCGAACATCATTAGCGCCAGCATGAACAACAATCTTACTGTATTTACGTTTAGCATTAGCCAGCACTTTTAAATTTGCCAAGATGTCAGGCGCTCTGGCTCCCGATGAACATTTGACTATGGTGGCTGGTGTCTCTATATTCACGTTCCGTACAATAGAATCACCAATAACTAGAGCACTTTCATCAGGTTTCTCAGTGGGTGCATCACTGAGTGGGGAGAACCTGTTTAATGTTTTGATCGGAACAGAAGAGCGGTGTTTTGACCCATGACTACGCTGCCTCACCGTCACCCAGTTGCCCTGCTGCTGGGGCTCTGTTTCCGGAACCGAACAATGTACAGGAATCCCTGAGCTAGACGCATCCAAAGCCGTATCTAGAGCCCTAACATTCTTACTGTCCTCAATTAAAGTTTGTATGCGTGTCTCTAATTCTGAAAACTTCTCTGTCAGCCTAACTATTTCCCTGCATTTATCACATGTGAATCCCTCATCTGCGACAGAGATAGATAAACTGTACATGTGGCAAGAGGTGCAAGAAACAATGATAGGAGAAGCCATTACTCACCGTGCTTGATTAAATATTCTTACTGCGGTTGTTTGATGAACTTGTGAAAAACTGGAGCGAGAGAGAGGAGAGGAGAAAAGAAAACAGCGATAGGTTCGAATGAAAACGCTAATGACAAGCTAATGACAAGCTAGCGAGTGCTAACGCTTTGCAGATGTAATGCACTCACAGATATAAAATAAAAGTGAACGATCAAAATTAATCTGAAAAGATTGATCGATAATATCAGAAATATAGTGTGAATTAAGTTATATTTTATCACTTTAGACAACAGAGAGTGATAGTAAGATAAAGATTCTAGAGAAAAAAAAAACAGCTACACGGAGCTACGATCAGCTGCAGCAAGGCCAGCAGGAAGCAGAGAAAACACAAATTTGATTTTGACAAGGATGTGGTGCCAAGGTACTGTAAGCCCAGGCCAGTCCCTTGTGCACTAAAGAAAAAAGTGGAAGTAGAGTTAGAGAGGTTGCTCAAGGCCAACATTTTGGAGCCTGTCAAATTTTCAGAGTTGGTGGCACCTATTGTAACCATCCTTAAACCAGATAATTCAGTAAGGCTTTGTGGAGATTGCAAACTTACCATTAATCAGGCATCCAAGCTAGAGCAGTATCCAATTCCCAAGATCGAGTACTCATTGGAAAATTTAGCACGGGGGTAAAAAATACAGTACGCATGATCTCAGTCATGCATATCAGGAAGTGATAAGGAGTCTTAAAGATATGTAACACTGAACACTCACAAGGACACGAGACTGCCGTTTGGAGTGGCTTCCAGTCCTGCCATTTTTCAACGAATCATGGAGGGGTTACTACAGGGTATGCGCAGATCAGCTCTACTCTCTAACGTCACTGAATCTGTTGTTAAAAATTAAGCATCCATTCATTATATCATCATGCAATACTAAGAATTAGAATCATTGTAATGTGTCGATCAAATGTAGGTGCAGGTGGATAATTTGAAACATCTGACTCAGGTGATGTTTGAGCTCATCCAGCAGTCTCCAGCAGCCAACAATGGAGCGTGGACAAACTAAGTAATTAAATCATTCAAAATCATTTAATCTGCGTAATATGTTCTGTAAAAATGATATATAATATTGGCAGCATATTCTGCGATAATATCGGCTAAACGGCTCTACATGATTTATCATCATGGTATCATAAGACTGTCACACACCTGGACTTATTTTGTGTGTTTTTTCCCCTGTGACCCAGTTTCTGTCTTCCGTGTGTGGTTTTGATTAGTTCCCAGGTGTGTCTAGTCATTTCCCCATGTGTTCCATGTCCCTGTTAATTTAGTCATGCCATCCACCTGTGTTTCCCCAATTATCCCTTCTATAAAAGCCTTGTCCTTTCAGTTCTGTTTTGTCGGGTCTACTCGTCTAAATGTCAACTTGTCTACTTGTCACCTGTTACTTGCCACTTGCCTCTTGCCACCTGTTATTTACGACTCACCTTGTTTATGTTTTATTTAATAAATCCTTGTTTTGTTTATCCCTCGGCTCCATGTTCCTTCCAGCAGCATAAGCCGTGACAGAAGACCCGACCTGAAAAAGTTAAAAACTGCGTGTTTTCCCTCCGTTTTGTTTTCCGTTTTTTTTCACAGTCTTTTTTCTTTCCGTAGTGTTTCATGGATCCCCTCTATCGCCCCGAATACCTCCTCCTCCTGCTGGAGCAGGAGGGACTGTCTCTCGAGGACCATACCAGACGGTTTCTCTGGCTAGCTAATGCCACCAGCTACCCGGACCATGCGCTCTGCACCTTTTATTACGCCAGCCTGAACCCTAGGTGCAGAGCGTTGTCGCCCGAAGATGGTCCTCGGGAGGATTTCGCCGCATTTATAGAGTGGAATCTGGTGAGAAATGGGTCCCCTCTCACGGTCGGCCCAATGGAGGATCTCGCCAGGTCCACTCTGGACCCAGAGCCCAGCCTACAATCTCCCCACGGTACGAGGCATAAGCCCGAGCCCACCGATGACGGAGAGCCAGAGAGCATCCCGTCAGACCAGGTGCGAGAGCCGGCGACACTGCCCACCACGAGGGAGCAAAATATGGAGCGCCAAATGGGTCAAAATGAGGGGGGTTCCAATTCACCTATGCCAGATCCTCTGTTAAGCCCAGGAAGGGCTCCTGATCTTCCGTTAAGCCCAGGACGGGCTCCTGATCCTCCTGTAAGCCCAGGATGGGCTCCTGTTCCCCCGTTAAGCCCAGGACGGGCTCCTGATCCTCCTGTAAGCCCAGGACGGGCTCCTGATCCTCTGTTAAGCCCAGGAAGGGCTCCTGATTCCCCGTTAAGCCCAGGACGGGCTCCTGTTCCCCCGTTAAGCCCAGGATGGGCTCCTGATCCTCTGTTAAGCCCAGGAAGGGCTCCTGTTCCCCCGTTAAGCCCAGGACGGGCTCCTGATCCTCCTGTAAGCCCAGGACGGGCTCCTGATCCTCTGTTAAGCCCAGGAAGGGCTCCTGATTCCCCGTTAAGCCCAGGACGGGCTCCTGTTCCCCCGTTAAGCCCAGGACGGGCTCCTGATCCTCCTTTAAGCCCAGGACGGGCTCCTGATCCTCCGTAAAGCCCAGGACAGGCTCCTGATCCTCCGTTAAGCCGAGGACGGGCTCCTGATCTTCCGTTAAGCCCAGGAAGGGCTCCTGATCTTCCGTTAAGCCTAGGACGGGCTCCTGATCCTCCTTTAAGCCCAGGACGGGCTCCTGAACCCCCGTTAAGCCCAGGACGGGCTCCTGAACCCCCGTTAAGCCCAGGACGGGCTCCTGAACCCCCGTTAAGCCCAGGACGGGCTCCTGATCCCCCGTTAAGCCGAGGACGGGCTCCTGAACCCCCGTTAAGCCCAGGACGGGCTCCTGAACCCCCGTTAAGCCCAGGACGGGCTCCTGATCCTCCGTTAAGCCCAGGACGGGCTCCTGATCCTCCGTTAAGCCCAGGAAGGGCTCCAGCCCCAGAGCTTACTCCAATGCCTGCTCCTCCAAAATTCCCACCCTCCCACCCACTCCTGCCTCCTCCTCCGCTGTCGTCTGGCTGCCCCTCTGCTCGCCCTCAGCCTACCATCATTGTGGTGCGAGCTCAGCGGGACCGCCATCCTCCAGCGACGCCTTGGTCGGCGTCTCCCTCACCTCCGCCTCCAGCCTCTGAGGCCTGGACTCCGCCTCGGCCCGTTGACCCGTCGGCTCCACCATGGCTCCTAGCTCCTTCCTCTCCGCCGTGGCCCGGCAGTCCGCAGGCTCTGCCTGGCTCCCTCGTCCCTCCGGCTCCGCCTTGGTCTGGCGTCGTCCATCCTATGCCTCGGGACTCCACTCCTCCGGCTTCGTCTCATCCCTCCGGCTCCGTCAGGCTCCTTCATCCCCTCGGCTACACCTCAGTCCTCGGTCACTCTGGCCTCACCGCGGCCTTCCGGATCCACATCGCCGCGTCAGTCACCAGAGCCACCTGTTCCGCCTAGGACCTCCGGCTCCTCCCCGTCACCCTGGCTCTTCGGCTCTCCGTCTCCGCCTCGGGCTCCTCCTCCACTTGCTCCGTTGCCGTGGGTCGAGTCCCTGGAGTCAGTGACCATTCCTCCTCCATGGCTCCTTCCACCGTCGGCCCCACCTTGGGCCGTTATGGCTGTGGCCTGGGTCCTGCTGGGTTCCTCCTGCTTCACATCCTTCCTGTCTCCTCCCTGGCTCCTCCCTCCGTCATCTCCTCCCTGGCTCCTTCCTCTGTAGTCCCTGTCTGCTGGCCCCCTCCTGGGAGGCTGTCCTCCACCGGAACCTCCTCCCAAGTTCCCACCCTCGCCTCCCTTTGTTGTTTCTACGGTGCGAGGACGCACCTACCGGGAGGGGGGAGTACTGTCACACACCTGGACTTATTTTGTGTGTTTTTTCCCCTGTGACCCAGTTTCTGTCTTCCGTGTGTGGTTTTGATTAGTTCCCAGGTGTGTCTAGTCATTTCCCCATGTGTTCCATGTCCCTGTTAATTTAGTCATGCCATCCACCTGTGTTTCCCCAATTATCCCTTCTATAAAAGCCTTGTCCTTTCAGTTCTGTTTTGTCGGGTCTACTCGTCTAAATGTCAACTTGTCTACTTGTCACCTGTTACTTGCCACTTGCCTCTTGCCACCTGTTATTTACGACTCACCTTGTTTATGTTTTATTTAATAAATCCTTGTTTTGTTTATCCCTCGGCTCCGTGTTCCTTCCAGCAGCATAAGCCGTGACAAAGACAACCAAGTCTTCTGAAGTTATTGTTTTGGTTTTACTTTTCATGATGCTTTAATGGTGTTTTTTTATTTTTTTTACTTTAATTAGAAGTAATTCTGCTTTATAATTCTTGTAGTTTTTGTTTAATAGGTTAAGGGATTTCAAAATAGATAGTATTAAATAATTAGTCATACATGTGTAATGTATTGATGGCAGTGTGTATGTGGATATATGAGTAAAAGGAAGAGAGAAAGCGAGGAGCCACTGAGGGTTTGAGTCCTGCATGATAGGGGAAGAGAGCATTCAAAAGCAAAGCCCAGAGAAAAGAGAGCGCGCCAGGCTTTATACTCCAGCATGGAACTGAAGCACACATGAGACATTCAGACTGAGCAATCTAGCTGCTCTCTCCTGACATTTGGCAGATGCTCCATACCTAAACATCTCATCCACAGGCCTTGATCACTATCAGCACTTCAGTGACTTTACGACTTCCAAATGGCCCCTTTTATTGATGAAGAGGAAAACAAATGTCTTTGGTCATCTTCAGCTCTGGATAGGCAGCAAGAAAACTGACCAGTAGTCAAGTTGAGAAGCCCCTATTTCATGCACCATTTATTTTCCACGTCCCAGCCAACTTCATGAGACTTGCAGATTACATTAATCCGCTTCAAAAGCTCTTGAATGATTCAGCAGCTGTAGAGTGACATGTTATGTTTTAAGGTTCTATGTATTGAATATTTTTTTTTTAAGCCATTAAGTTCTTTAACTGTAAATTTAGATGTAAATGTGTAGTAGACATGACACCCCACCCAGCTCATAATTTATTAGACCCATAAGCATGAATGAACCCAAATCACACACACCTTTCATCATGGTTGTCTGTTGGAGTTTGCTGGGTTTTGTGTTTATGTAGCTCCACACTGAGTGTTTGTTGGATTCTGTGAAACATGTTGAACAGTATTTCAGATCTTATGAACGCAGAGCGAGGTTGGGCAGAATACACGGAGGCTACTGGAAATGAACAGCAAACTGACAAACTGTGATGCATTTTTTAAAAGAATTGAACTGTGTAATTTGGCTTTGCTGTGGTGTTGATTATTATTTCATGAAGGTTACACAGGTTTCATAGCAGATAAACCACAGCATCTCAAACAGTTTAGGGAATGCATGAACTGATCAGATGTTTCAATGCAATGCAAGTTGATGGGATTAAAGTGTGTGCCATATGCATAAATATACATGTAGGTGCAATTCATCACATTAACCCTGATCATGTCACACAACCACAAACGGACATTTTGTGAGTGTGACAGTCTAGATGTATGTTGTGGCCACTATATATATAAATATATAAATATGTTGAGTATGAGATGGTTTATATTTGTGACCTGTCCTCTCTCTGTGTGTGTGTGTGTGTGTGTGTAGGAAAAGAGACTGCAGTGTTTGTCCTTCACGGCCATCAGAGAGAAAGAGTGGCTGATGGAGTCTCTCATTCGCTACATCAAAGTGATTGGTGGCCCGTCTGGACGAGAGGGGCTTCTAGTGGGGCTGAAAAATGGAGCTGTATGTGACCTTGAAAGTTATAGTTATTGCTTTGGAGTAATGCATTTTGTTTCTGTCCAATGCTACATGAATACAGCTTCTTTTCTTCCGTATCAGCAGTGTAAATGGTTCAGAATCACTGTGAAAGCTTTTATGTGTGTAGATCCTGAAGATCTTTGTGGACAACCCGTTTGCCATCACGCTGCTGAAGCAGAACACATCAGTGCGCTGTCTGGACATGAGCACGTCTCGCAGCAAGCTCGCAGTAGTGGACGAACACAACACCTGCCTCGTGTACGACATTCACACCAAGGAGCTGCTCTTCCAGGTCATGATGAGCTTCAGTCTGAGCCTGTGTATGACCTCTGACCTGGGTCCTGCCCTGACTGCTGTCCCTGTGCCTGTGTTTCCCTGACTCTGTAGGAGCCCAATGCCAACAGCGTGGCGTGGAACACGCAGTGTGAGGACATGCTGTGTTTCTCTGGGAGTGGATATCTGAACATCAAGGCCAGTAACTTCCCAGTGCACCAGCAGAAACTGCAGGGCTTTGTGGTGGGTTACAATGGGTCCAAGATCTTCTGCCTTCACGTCTACTCTATGGCTGCAGTGGAGGTGCCTCAGGTATGAGCTGGGCTGTAGAATACTGCAGTCATTGTACTGGACTACTGTACTTCAGTATTCTTTTGGGGGATTTGTATTTTGTTCGAGTACTATTTAAACTGACTAATTGTACTTTTACTTGATTACATTTATGAAGACAAAATAGTACTTTTTAACTCCTTGCAATCTTGAAAAGTACTTGTTACATTTTGGCATATTTATTTTATCTTATGCACGTTAAATATGATAAACAGCAGCTCAAATGTGTCTTTTCAAATTCAGTTATTTACAAAAGTTTGCCATCAGATCTGAGAAAGCATACTGAGGTAGCAGAATGATGTTTTATTAACAAAGTTTGGGAGCAGCATGTTCAGGTATTAAACTTAATTAGCTTGATAGTAAATATGCTGTATATACAGCCAACTTGCCTCTGTCCCACAACAGTTTTTGACTTCTAACTATTTCAGCTTTGGATTTGGTCAGTTCTCTGGGTTCAGACTGTAACTTGTCCCCTATCGTATCGAGGGCGCATAGTGGCCACAAAGGGGGCGTTTGCGGGAACCCTTTTGAATGCTCAAATGACGAATGGGACACACTATGGTCTTGTGGACTTATAATGGCTGCCGCGTGCACATGTCCGTTAAGTCCATGAGACTGAAAGTGCACATGAAGTGTTCCATTTGGGACCGTGCCATAGAACTGCAGCACAAGCCTATCAATTTTTTTATCTGTTTCATAGCCGCAAATATTTAGATCACCTCTCAAAAAAATAAAACAAAGGTATGTGAACAAAACGCAGTTTTGGCCATTTCCAATCCATATTAAATTACAAATTAAATTAAAATAAAAAAATTAAAAAATGAAATTTATGCATTTAGCAGACGCTTTTATCCAAAGCAACTTACAGTGCATTCAGGCTATCAATTATTACATGTATTATCATGTGTTCCCGGGGAATCGAACCCCCAACCTTGCCTAACAGTGCTCTACCAATTGAGCTACAGGAACACTATTAATATTAAGCAATTTTTTAAATCATTAACAGTGCGACAAACATTGTTAAAACACTTAAAGTGCCTTAATATTTATTTAAAACAGTAATATTAAAAGATCAAATTAAGTAATCACTATATTAATGATACTAATGATATTAATGTTAATGAATGGTAGGAATATGAACGCAATCTGCTTAATGGTTCATTGTTTTCCTTATAATTGTTTTCTATGGTAAAACATTTAATGTGACACTTTGCACATTGTGTTTATATTCTGGGTTCATATGCTTGCCTGTACAAATATATTCATCATCAATAAGGTGAATTTCCTATGAGTGTGACATAACGTAAAAACTATAAATAAAGGGATAGTCTATCAAAAAATGTAAATTATCTCATAATTTCCTAACAGTCATGCTGTTCCAGATGAATGACTTTCCTTCTTCAGATAAAGATTTTACAGTACGTGTACTTCCATGGTACATACATGGTAAATATCCTGTACCTACAGGGAAATGTGTGGTAACACAAGGTACTTACCTGAACTGTATGTAACTAATAAGAAACACGGCTGTACTTAACAGTTGTACATGCATGGTAATTAGTTTGTATGTACATAAAAGTGTGGGTACTTACAGGTAGTGTCTGTACATGGTAAGTAATTAGATACTTCACTGTAACTACTAATGTAAATACATGGCAAATATGTAGTACTGACGGACAAGTGTGAATGTACAAAAATGCACTTACATTATCTGTATATGGCAACTGATAAGAAACATTACTGTACATCCTAATGGTATTTACATGGTAAATATTTAGTACTTAAGTATGGTTAATAACAGCCAGAGGATTTCAACACATGATAAGTTGTAAGTGTTATTATGAGTCTAGTAGCTACTGTATAAGTCCAAAGTAAAATCTGTCTACACGTATAATTATTAGCAATGCACACCATCAAAAATCTCTGTTGAATCAATTAGTTAAGAGAATCAGTGACATTAAAGGAGGTAAGTTAACTGCAAGTACCTTGGTCCATGTTCTTACCCCCCAACTTGAGTCCTGCATAACTTATACATGAACTAATAGGTACATTCACCAGTACGTTCATAGTAAGTAAATGGAAATAGGACTGTAAAATAAAGTGCACCATTTTACACAAACATTACATAGTAATTACCAGTTCTTCCAACTTTGTTATAAGCTTAGTCCATATACACCACTATATGGCATATCAACTAGTAAGGACTGTAAAAGATGACATGAAAGCAATGTAGAATTAACAGTTCTTAATACACTACAGTACATACATAGTGCATCAAAACAATGACTTTATTTGTTAACCATTTTGTTTTTTCAATGGCATCAATAAGGACAATAACATGTTAGACGTCCATGTTAGTAATGCACTGTACAATAGATTGCACTATTGTGCATAACAGAGAAGAAACTTAAAAGAGCCATTTAGTTCCAAGTTATACATTGTCTATAAAACATTGTACTTTATCTGGAAACATAACACAAGACAGGGTGAACTTAGAGACAACAAAGTGAGGGGAACATTCACACTTTATTTTTTAATCAATAAAACGGGCTTAAAATAAATCTGAAAAAGATTACTTTTCTACATGGTGAACGCTGTATAAATGCTACTGCTGCACTGAACAAGACATCTTATACTTTTGAGCCAATTACTTGTCTTCTTTTTGGAATTTATACCCAATTGGTAGGAGCTCACGATTCCGTTTCATTTCAGTGATTTTACTCATGACTTCTGGTTTTGTATCCAGATATTCCTTGCACTTTTTTTGCATATTTCTGCAGAGTTCCACCCTGAAATTCTGGAATGTGCAGTTCAGGAGTAGCAATTATCTGCAGCTCTGCAATGATAGCTGTAAGAGCTATGGTATTGCGATCAACATTGTGTAGTTTGCAGCTTCTGGAGACACTCCTAGTCCGTAGGAAGCTCTTCAGAATGGCCTTGTAGCGGTGCAAAACATCATCAGGAGTTTTAACTGAAAATAAGTATTACACAGCTTAGAAATTATGAAAGCATTTACAGAATTCAACAACAAAAAAATGACTTCTCTCGCTAATTTATTATGGTGGAAACTCTTATTAATACATGTACATTATATAGGTGTGAAGTAGTTAAAGGTAAACTATGTAATTTAAATTTAATAAATCAACAAGACATAATTGTCTCAGCACATTAAATTGGGAATGGAGAAAACACATACACACACACACACACACACACATATATATGTATGCAAACAGTATGCAAGTAAAAAAAGACAATTTTGTAATTAATCACATCCAAAATAAAAGTTTGTATACATTGTTTACATTTTCATTTTTATATTTAAATACCAAATAAGTGTCAATTATATGTCAGTAAATATGTTAATAAATTTGAACAATATTTAAAATAAATATATCAATAAATATATTCTAGGGCATATAATATATGAAGAACTTTATTCTAGAACATAATGAGATGCTGTTCCAGCAAAGCTTTAATACTTTAAATTCCCATTTCCATTCGGATCAGGTTTCTGAACATCAGATCACACATTATTTTGTTGTTGTTGTGGTTGTTTGACATAAAAAAAACTGAGCCAGATATGGAAAGAAAACAATGTATAAACCAAGACTTACCTAGTTGTCTTTTATTGAGGGAACCTCTCAATTGCTCCCGCAGAAAATCCCGTTCCTCTTTCAGGAGTCTATTTTCTTCTTTGAGTTTTTCAATTGTTGCAATGAATGTAGCAAAATTCAATGTGCACACTGAAAATGCATTCTGAGCCGATCACGATTCGTGCGGGACACTGAATGAAAATGCAATCGTAAGTGTCTTGACTGTGAGTGTTAATGCATTTAAGAAAAATAGCATTTAAATGATAATTCTGCCACAGTTTTTGCTTGAACATGTTAGACATATCTAATCATTTCTGTAATACATTTTCATTTTCATTTTGCAACTTATAAAGCGTTAAAATTAGTATTCATTTTACATATTAAAACTGGTGTATGAACCATCAAGTCTTAGACAGTGTTCTAGGTTTATTACATGCAGAGTTTTTAGGTCCTCTAATTAACACCTCTGTTTTTTCAGAATTTAGCAGTAAGGAATTACTTGTCATCCAGTTTTTTATATCGACTATGCAATCCATTAGTTTTTCAAATTGGTGTGTTTCACCGGCCCGCGAAGAAATATAGAGCATATTTAAGAAGAGAGAGGGGACAACAAAATCCTCCTCACGGATTGAAGACTTCATTTTGTATTGTTTTGTGATTTATTTATTTTTTCGCAACTGATTACTTAATTCGCATTTGGCTCATTGTGCAAGGACCTTTAACAGTATAACACAGCATCTCACTCCCTTCTCAGGGAACCAGGTTGCATATATAACCTGAGAGGTTTGAAAACATTGTCATTACAGTACAAGTGTAACAAAATATCTTCTCCTATTTTGTGGCCTTTTCAGTCAAAAGGTTGAGAAGCACTGCTACACTGTATTTCACTCAGTAACATGAGTTTGGCACAAGGACTTTAATGTAAAGGGGTCATAT
Organism: Carassius carassius; assembly: GCF_963082965.1. NCBI lineage: Eukaryota > Metazoa > Chordata > Actinopteri > Cypriniformes > Cyprinidae > Carassius > Carassius carassius. Next base: position 425,454 of record NC_081788.1, read on the forward strand.
GATGTTGCTAAAAAGAACATTATGGTTATTGATCGATTAAAAATTTAAATCGCATCATATGACCCCTTTAATGTCTTTTTCTATTTCATCCTCTTGGACATACTTAGATCCTGTTACACTTCTGGTTTAGCTGATTATCATTCTGTTTGATCTCTGCAGTCTGCTCCGATGTATCAGTACCTGGAGCGACGCATGTTTCAGGAGGCCTATCAGATCGCCTGTCTGGGTGTGACGGATAATGACTGGAGGGATCTGGCCACGGAGGCTCTGGAGGGACTCGATTTTCACACCGCCAAGAAAGTGAGGCACACACCCACTGCTTTACTCTATCACCATATTTTTAAAACATTTCAGGATATATTTGTCTTTTTGTTTTTCTCATCAGGCGTTCATCAGGGTTCGAGATCTGCGCTATCTGGAGCTCATTAACAGCATTGAAGTAAGACATAATTCTCCGGCACACACATGCTTCATGTTACACTCTTCTTCTATCTCATCTGATTCTTAAATTAGAGCTCATTTTCTGCCCTACAGATGATTTTAAATAAAAAATAAAAATAATAAAATCATTCTAGTCGTATAGTACAGATTTGTACTGTTTAAAAAAACGTTCAGGGATGTGATATTTCTGTATTCATAAAGAATTTTTTTTTTTTTTTTTTATCTGAGAAATGCTAAACAAACTGCAAAATGCTGTGTTGGCACCTTTATTTCATGCTTGGATCACTTTGCTGGAGCTAGTTGTGTGTGCGGGACACTCTTAACATTAAATAAGTATATCGTCTGACTGAGTGTTTCGGAGTGAAGCTGTGAGCAGCTCCTGATCCAGTGTTGTCAGTGTCTCAGCGCGGCTTCTCAGTATATTCTGCTCCAAACAAACTCCATCTCAGCATGGACTGTGCATTTAAAAACACAACACCCACATTTCTGAGAATGGATTATAAATCTGTTAGCTGTGACTCATTTAGCAGGCTGTGTACTTCAGAGGTCGCATTCAATTCATTTCAGGGAAGTAACCATTATAAAACTGACTGTTATTCCTTGTGAGGCATAAATTACTGTAATTTCTTTCTTTGGAATGTAATCGTCACTTTTTTTTTAAATCAGGCTACAGTGATGTATGTGACTGACCTCCATAGGGCTTTTGCACTTTGTTTTCCTAAGAATAAAACAATAATTTCAGTTAGACATGTATTTAAATGATCATATTGTATTGTTTCATTAAACAAACACTAGCTGCTCTTAGTGCTGCTGCTAGAATCAGTTTTTCCCAAACATCTATGTTTAGTTAGTAAGTACAGTACAGTTTGTACAGTATAAAATAATTACACCTTTGTAATGAATCCATAAAATGTGAAAAACCAGTGTGTGTGTGTGACCTCTCTATTATGATAAAATCATTGCCTCTCCTTGTGGCTTTCAGATATGCAACACTAAATGACTGCTTACGCACACACACACACACACACACACACACACACACACACACACACACACACACACACACAGTCTTATCCACCCGGAGGCATCAGAAATTCAATAGTCCATTATTTCCATTGAGAACTGCAGACATCAATCTTGTTTTGACCTCACTGATTGGAGTGTTTTTGAAGCTGCTACCACCGATCTGGATGAACTCACAGAGACTGTAATATCCTATATTAGTTTCTGTGAGTATATATGCATTGCTACCAGCACTTATTTAACATTCAACAATGATTAGCCATGGTTTACAGCAAAACTCAGACATCTTCGTCGGGCCAAAGAGGATGCCTACAGAAATGGGGACAGGGTCTTGTACAATCAGGCCAGGAACACATAGAACAAAGAGATTAGAGCGGCTAAAAAGACCTACGCTAAAAAGTTGGAAGACCAGTTTACTTCCAACGACTCTACTTCAGTTTGGAGAGGACTGAGAGCCATCACAAACTACAAGACACCATCCCCTTGCACTGAGGCTAATCAACGACTTGCTAACGACCTGAATGAGTTTTATTGTAGATTTGAAACCCCCAACACCCACTCTGACCATCTCCCTACACAACCATTAACACCTCCTGCAATCCCCCTCTCCATACCTCCTGCTCTTCAAATCTGTGAAGATGATGTGCGCCAGGTCTTCAAGAAAAACAAAAGAAGAAAAGCACCAGGCCCAGATGGCGTTACACCAGCCTGTCTGAAATCCTGTGCTGACCAGCTGGCCCCCATCTTTTCACAGATCTTCAACAGATCCCTGGAGTTGTGTGAAGTGCCTTCAAACGCTCCACCATAATCCCCATTCCAAAGAAACCCAAGATAACAGGACTTAACGACTACAGACCTGTGGCTCTAACGTCTGTCGTCATGAAGTCGTTTGAAAAACTGGTTCTGGCTTATCTGAAGGACATCACTGGACCCTTACTGGACCCCCTGCAGTTTGCGTACCGAGCAAACAGGTCCGTGGATGATGCAATCAACATGGCATTGCACTTCATCCTGCAACATCTGGACAAAACGGGGACTTATGTGAGGATCCTGTTTGTGGACTTTAGTTCGGCTTTCAACACCATCATCCCAACAACCCTCCAGACCAAACTGACCCAGCTCTCTGTTCCTAGCTCTATCTGTCAGTGGATCACCAGCTTTCTGACAGATAGGCAACAGTTAGTGAGACTGGGGAAATTCATGTCAAACAGCTGCTCCACCAACACTGGTGCCCCTCAGGGATGTGTTCTCTCCCCTCTGCTCTTCTCCCTGTACACCAACGACTGCACCTCTAAAGACCCCTCTGTCAAGCTCCTGAAGTTTGCAGACGACACTACAGTCATCGGCCTCATCCAGGACGGTGACGAGTCTGCTTACAGACAGGAGGTTGAGCAGCTGGCTGTCTGGTGCAGTCTTAACAACCTAGAGCTGAACACGCTCAAAACAGTGGAGATGACTGTGGACTTCAGGAGAAACCCCCCTGCACTTTCCCCACTCACCATCATGAACAGCACTGTGACTGCAGTGGAGTCATTCAGATTCCTGGGAACTACCATCTCTCAGGACCTGAAGTGGGACAATCACATTGGCTCCATTGTGAAAAAAGCCCAACAAAGGTTGTACTTCCTTCGCCAGCTGAGGAAGTTTAACCTGCCACAGGATCTGCTGAAACAGTTCTACTCAGCCATCATTGAGTCAGTCCTGTGTACTTCAATTACTGTCTGGTTTGGTTCAGCTACAAAATCAGATATCAGAAGACTACAAAAACAGTTCTGACTGCTGAAAAGATTATTGGTACTTCCCTGCCCACCCTTCAAGAACTGTACACATCCAGAGAGAGGAAAAGGGCTCAGAAAATCACTCTGGATCCCTCACATCCAAGTCACCCCATCTTTGAACTTTTGCCATCTGGCCGGCGCTTCAGAGCCGCAAATACCAGGACAGTCAGGCACAAGAACAGTTTCTTCCCCCATTAACAATTAAATGTTCCCCACTTATGCAATAAAAACATGCAATATCCTTATATTTATTTGTTACCCCTCCATCCTAGTACATCCATGCATCTTACTCAATCCTATTCCATTATCATTTATAGCACAATTGTTTATACAATTATTTTTTTTTTTTTTTTGTCGTCTCTGTGTTGTCTCTGTTTACTGGAAGCTTATATCACTAAAACAAATTCCTTGTATGTGCAAGCATACTTGGCAATAAAGCTCTTTCTGACTCTGATTCTGAAATGACAAGGGCCTGATCTTTCTGATGTTGTGCAATACAAACCTGCAAGATCGAGCAGTCTTTGCAATGTGGTCTTTGAAGGTTAGCTGCCCATCAAAGGTTACACCAAGATTTCTGACAGAAGTTTATGGGGTGATTGTAGAAGAGCCTAGCTGGATGTAGAAATCATACTGTAGAGTTGGAGTGGCAGGGAAGACAAGAAGCTCAGTCTTTGCCAGGTTGTGCTGTAAGTGATATTCTTTCATCCATGCCGAGATGTCTGCCAGGCAGCCTGAGATCTGTGTAGCTACCGTTGGATCATCTGGTTGAAATGAAAGATAGAGCTGTGTGTCATCTGCATAGCAATGGTAGGAGAATCCATGTGCCTGTATGATGGGACCCAATGATGTAGTGTATATGGAGAAGAGGAGGTGTCCAAGAACTGATCCCCGAGGATACCCAGTGACCAGTTGATGTGCTTTGGATACCTCCCCTCCCCAAGCCACCCTGAAAGACCTATCAGTAAGATATGATTCAAACCAGCGAAGTGGAATCCCTTTGATGCCCAGTGATGAGCGGGCATACAGAAGGATCTGATGGTTGACAGTAGGGGCTTTTCGCTCCGCTTTAATTCCAGAACTAAATGTTCAGTACTAGAGTACTGGGACGATTTTGTGCAAACTATTTCCCAGTACCATTTAAAGGGTACACGTCCTTGTGTACTAGGATGTGACGTAAGCCGGTCGACAGCGATGTCATTTGTGGGCGACTTTCAACAACGTTAACAAAGAAGAACAACATTAACAACAGGAGTATGGAGGAAGCTGTGTTTTTGTTGTGTCTCATAGATTTCACGATACTGGACATGGAATGTCGACGTATACGTAAAGCGATTGAAAGAACAAAAAGGACGATTAAGAATCTCTACTTGCAGAATCTCAAAATTTGCAACAAGTGCCTGCACTTCAGCATGCATACATTTATCGCTGTTCATCATACTTGCAATATAAGTTGACACAATGTTTATGGTATGTCTAAACAGCATTTTAAATCATGGTGGTTGAGGGCATTTTCGAAACATGTCTGGCCAATCAATGTCTACTAATGTCACGGATAGTACCAGTTGAGCTAGACCCTGCTCCGGAGTAGGAGCTTATTTGGTTCTTGAAAAAGGCTGGCCGGTACTAAAATCGCACCCAGTTCCTGCTTTGCGAAAACACCCAAAAGTGGGTAGTTCCACAGTTAGTTCTGGTACTATGTAAAGGTTCCTACGGTGTGAAAGGCTCTAGTGTCAAAAGCAGCAAATAGATCCAGCAGAATAAGAACTGATGATTTGGAATCAGCTTTTGCAGTGCCACATTTTGGTGTAATATAGACACACGGTATGTTCAGAATTAATCAACTTTTAATAAACTACAGAACAACGCGAGCCAGAAGCAGCGCACCTCAGGTGGGCAGGGTTTATATGCTGTGAGATCTGGACACTGCACTAGTGATACAAAACACACAGGTCTGTTGAGAGCAATACTTTAAATATAAACAAATTATTATTATTTGACTAGGCTACTGAACGTTTTTTTATTATTATTATTATTATTATTATTATTATGGCTGCTGTATTCCAAGTATTTTCCAAGCAAATTAAGTGCATGGTTTTATCATGTGTAAAAATAACTGATTAAAATAGTGCATAAACACTTTTTTTTTTTCATCAACAACATACTATAGGCGTACTAATTACAGAATTCTGATTTTTCAAACTTGATGTGCTGTTGTAGGTCAGTTTCAAATCACACATCTGCCACACTGCCTTTTTGTCCTCACGCAATTTGTCCACAGCTGAGGTCTTTGGCATTTTTGTATTCTCTTTCAGATTAACTGAATCATGATGTTTACTCATGGGAATTCATAAGCCACTTATCCACTATTGGGGCGAACGGTTCTCTTTGCTTAACTGTTCCATTCCGTGCGGATTCAGGCCGGTCAGCACAGATACGGTTTCATTTTCCACTGTGGTGCTTATAATGGAGTTCTTTGGAATGCAATACAAACGCATCAGACGTTGCCTTGTTAACACAAGTGTAATATGAACAACGATATGGTCGATGATCAAATACAGGTGCATCTCAATAAATTTGAATGTCCTAGAAAAGTTCATTTATTTCAGTAATTCAACTCAAATAGTAAAACTCGTGTCTTAAATAAATTCAATGCACACAGACTGAAGTAGTTTAAGTCTTTGGTTCTTTTAATTGTGATGATTTTGGCTCACATTTAACAAAAACCCACCAATTCACTATCTCAACAAATAAGAATACTTCATAAGACCAATAATGCCAAATCCTGCTGGAAAATGAAATCAACGTCTTCAAAAAGCTGGTCAGCTGAAGGAAGCATGAAGTGCTCCAAAATGTCTTGGTAAATGGATGCAGTGACTTTGGTTTTCATAAAACACAATGGACCAACACCAGCAGATGACATTGCACCCCAAATCATCACAGACTGTGGAAACTTAACACTGGACTTCAAGCAACTTGGGCTATGAGCTTCTCCAGCCTTCCTCCAGACTCTAGGACCTTGGTTTCCAAATGAAATACAAAACTTGCTCTCATCTGAAAAGAGGACTTTGGACCACTGGGCAACAGTCCAGTTCTTCTTCTTCTTAGCCCGGGTAAGATGTCTCTGATGTTGTCTGTGGTTCAGCTAATCTCTTGACACGTCTGTGTGTTGTGGCTCTTGATGCCTTGACCCCAGCCTCAGTCTGTTTTTTGTGAAGTTCACTCAAATTCTTGAATCGATTTTGCTTGACAATCCTCATAAGGCTGTGGTTCTCTCTGTTGGTTGTGCATCTCTTTCTTCCACACTTTTTCCTTCCACTCAACTCTCTGTTAACATGCTTGGATACAGCACTCTGTGAACAGCCAGCTAATGTTTGTGTCTTACCCTCCTTTTGAAGGGTGTCAGTGATTGTCTTCTGGACAACTGTCAGATCAGTCTTCCTCATGATTGTGTAGTCTAGTGTCGCCATATTCAAATTTTTTGAGATAGTGAATTGGTGGGTTTTTGGTAAATGTGAACCAATATCATCACAATTAAAAGAACCAAAGACTTCAACTACTTGAGTATGTGCATTGAATTTATTTAATACCCAAGTTTCACAATTTGAGTTGAATTACTTGAGTAGAACTTTTCCACGACAATTTATTGAGATGCACCTGTATTTCTGTTTTGGGGACTCTCTGCTCTCTGAAAAAAAGACACAACTCTTGACGTGAAAAATCAAATAAAAAGATCGCAACGATGGGTATAATATCGATAAGCGCACGTTTCTTCCACAGACTGTCAAACTTTTTTTATATTGAATGTAGCATAGCTGTTTACTTGGCTGTTTGATCAAATTGTGCGCTTCCATGTAGCCAGGCAACAGAGTGGTGACACGCACTCTAATAGCGTTGTCTAAGCATTCCTAGAATTCTGGGCCGAGAGCGTTCAGACTCATGTGAAATAAAACTGTAACCATAACCATACCTGACGGTTCTTAGATCTGTTCAGTCCGATAGTATTAAAGTGGCTGTATTCATCCACGAATTGAAGAATTACTGAAATAATGAATTTCAAGAATTGAAAATCGAATACCAATGAACCGACCGAATATGCAAATGATCGAATATTCTGGTCCAGCCCTAGCTACAAAAAAGAACAAAAAAACGACCATAACTACACTGTTAAAGTAGTTCATGCAACTTACTCGCTATATTCTTCTGAAATAATAAAATACAAAACAATTCAGTTATTCACTGCAAATCTTCCTCTCGGTCTGAGCTCTCGTATCACTGATCCACACACACACATCCAGACTGATCAGGCCACGATCAGCCACCACAGTCCATATGATATAACCACAAACATGTGATTTCTTCCTATTTGTAATACATGGACTAATACATTTATTATGTTTTGATGGACTTTTTATTTTTATAATAAATCCTGATAGTAAAATCTGACATATTTTATCTTGTGTGGACATTTTTATTTTTTATTTTTTTTAATTAAATTTATAAATTGTAATAGAATATGTTTTCTGTGAGGGTTGTGTTTAGGGGATAGAAAATACAGTTTGTACAGTATAAAAACCATATTGCCTATGTTAATTCACCATAAAACATGTAAAAGCCGACATATTTTGGTAGTATATGTGTTTGTGTGTGGAGTTTTGTATGCTGGCATGTGTGGTTATAGTCTGTGCTGGTCAGACGTGTCTGGATGTGAAACACTACTTCTGTAATCTTTCTGTACATGTGTTTTGTGCAGGAGAGGAAGAAGAGGGGTGAGAGTAATAACCAGCTCTTCCTGGCTGATGTTTACGCCTATCAGGGCAAGTTCCACGAGGCCGCCAAACTCTACAGGAAAACTGGCCATGACAGCCGAGCGCTCAGCATGTACACAGACCTGCGCATGTTTGATTACGCTAAGGTGTGTGTGTGTGTGTGTGCCCTCACTGCTGCACCTTATACTGCCCAATTAGACAAGAAGAGAGTGGCTGTCTGACTTTAATGCATACAGACGATTGTAAAGCAAACACAGAAAAAATATCTTTCTGTTTTTCCAAAAATGTGTGAAGGACTTCCTGGGCTCAGCAGATCCCAAGGACACTAAGCTGCTGATGAAGAAGCAGGCAGACTGGGCCAAGAACAGTAAAGAGCCTCGAGCGGCTGCGGACATGTACCTGACTGCAGGAGAACACATGAAGGCCATCGAGATCATCGGAGAACACGGCTGGATGGACATGTGAGCCACACACACAGACACTCACACAGACACACACACACACGCACACACACACACACACACAGGTGTTAACTGGTGTTAAACTGAAACTGTCACCTACCATTGCCTGATGCCAGCAGACATCTTCCACATATGCTTTGAGTCACAGTCACATATGGAAGATCTGCGTCATGTCCTGATCTCCTGTTCCATCTATTTTTGTAATACAAGGAAGACGAGAAATGTAAAAACAGAAAAGAAACTCTGGTTAATGAGATAAAGATATACTTTATGACATGCACATACAGACAAGCACAGGGACTGAGATAAATCATGATGGTCATCCTCTGTCTCTCGGTAGGTTGATAGACTTGGCTCGTAAACTGGATAAAGCAGAGAGGGAGCCGCTGTCCAGATGTGCCGTGTTCTTTAAGAAGTTCAATCATCACGGTTATGCTGCTGAGATTTATAATAAAATGGGTGATCTGAAGGCGCTGGTGCAGCTGCATGTGGACGCTAGACACTGGGATGAGGTGAGATTATTCTAGATTATACTATTTGCTACAGGATTACATATAAAGGACCAATGACCTTGTGTCATCCTGAGTTTCATGACTGAAAGATATATATTGTCAATCAGCAGTAAGCATTTACATTTACATTTAATCATTTAGCAGACGCTTTTATCCAAAGCAACTTACAAATGAGAATAATAGAAGCAATCAGACCAACAAGATAACAACAACAGTATACAAGTGCCATGACAAGTCTCAGTTAGTCTAGTACAGAACGCATAGCCAGGTTTTTTTTTTTTATGAATATGATAGACAAGAAAAGAAAATGTAAGTGCTAGTATTAGTCAGTTAAGTGCTGGCGAAAAAGATGAGTCTTTAGATGTTTTTTGAAAGACTCGAATTGAGATTGGGAGGTCATTCCACCAGCTGGGCACAGTCCAGGAAAAGGTCTGTGAGAGTGATTTTGAACTTCTTTGGGATAGCACCACAAGGCGTCGTTCACTTGCAGAGCACAAACTTCTGGAGGGCACATAAGATTTAACCAATGTTTTTAGGTAAGTTGGTGCCGTGCCAGTGGTCGTCTTGTAGGCAAGCATCAGTACCTTGAATTTGATGCGAGCAGCTACTGGTAGCCAGTGTAACCTGATGAGGAGAGGAGTAAAGTGAGCTTTTTTTGGCTCATTGAAGACAACCCTCGCTGCTGCATTCTGGATCAGTTGCAGAGGCTTGACAGTACATGCAGGAAGAGCCAGGAGAGCATTACAATAGTCCAGTCTGGAGAGAACAAGAGCTTGGACAAGAAGTTGGGTGGCTTGCTCTGACAGGAAGTGTCTAATCTTCCTAATGTTGTATAAGGCAAACCTGCAGGACCGGGTCATTGTAGCAATGTGTTCTGTGAAGCTTAACTGATGATCCATCACAACTCCTAGGTTTCTGGTTGTCCTTGAAGGAGTTATGGTTGATGAGCCCAGCTGTATAGAGAAGTTGTGATTAAGCAATGGGTTAGCTGGAATCACCAGGAGTTCTGTCTTTGTAAGGTTAAGCTAATGGTGATGGTCATTCATCCGGCTAGAAATGTCACTCAGACAGGCTGAAATGCGAGCAGCTACCGTCGGGTCATCTGACAGGAATGAGAAGTAGAGTTGGGTGTCATCAGCATAGCAGTGATAAGAAAAACCATGCTTCTGAATGACAGATCCTAATGATGTCATGTAGATGGAGAAGAGAAGTGGTCCAAGTACTGAGCCTTGAGGAACCCCAGTAGCAAGGTGGTGTGACTTAGAAACATCACCCCTCCAAGACACACTGAAGGATCTGTCAGAGAGGTAGGACTTAACCCACAGGAGTGCGGTTCCAGAGATGCCCATCTTTCTGAGGGTGGACAGGAGAATCTGGTGATTAACAGTGTCAAAAGCAGCAGAAAGGTCCAGTAAGATGAGTACTGAGGATTTTGAAGCTGCTCTTGCTAGTCGCAGGGCTTCAGTAACCGAGAGCAGAGCAGTCTCAGTTGAGTGGCCACTTTTGAAGCCAGATTGGTTGCTGTCCAGGAGGTTGTTCTGTACAAGGAACATAGAAAACTGGTTGAACACAGCTCGCTCAAGTGTCTTTGCAATGAATGGAAGAAGGGATACCCGTCTGTAGTTTTCTAGAAGCGCTGGATTTAGAGATGGTTTCTTAAGCAGTGGGCTTACCCGAGCCTGCTTGAATGCTGAGGGAAATGTTCCAGAGTGAAGAGAGGAGTTGATAACGTGAGTAAGCGAAGGTATGACTGAAGAAGAGATCGCTTGGAGGTAAGTGGGGATCGGATCAAGTGGACAAGTAGTAGGATGATTTGACAGGAGAAGTTTGGAGACGTCCATCTCTGAGAGTGGAGAGAAGGAGCAGAAAGAGTGTGCGTCGGTCATTGTGAAGTTGTCCTCAGTCTGCGGTGTGGAGAATTGGTCACTGATGGTTCTTGTCTTATTTGTAAAGAAAACTGAAAAGTCATCGGCTGTAAGAGTCGATGGAGGAGGTGGTGGCAGCGGATTAAGAAGAGAAGAGAAAGTCTTGAAGAGTGTCCGATCGTCACAACAGCTGTTAATTTAGTTGTGGTAGTAGGATGTTTTAGCCGTGAAGACATTTGCAGAGAAGGAAGAGAGGAGAGACTGATACACACTGAGGTCTGTAGAGTTTCTTGATTTCTGCCATTTCCTCTCTGCAGCCCTGAGTTTAGAGCGATGTTCACGGAGAACCTCGGACAGCCAGAGGGCAGATGGGGCAGTGCGTGCTGGTCTAGACAACAGTGGGCAAAAGTTGTCCAAACAAGAGGTTAGAGCGGAGCAAAGAGTGTCCGTAGCGCTGTTCGTGTCCAGAGCAGAGAACTGAGAGAGTGCAGGAAGCGAGGATGAAACCACAGAAGATAGGCAAGATGGAGAGAGTGAGCATAGGTTCCGTCGAAAGGTGACCTGCGTTGGAGTGTGAGGAACTTCAGGAGTAAGTGCTAGATTAGCAGTAATGAGGAAGTGGTCTGAGGTGTGCAGTGGAGCAACTGAAGAGTTGTCCACAGAGCAACAGCGTGTGTAGATGAGGTCCAGTTGGTTGCCTGATTTGTGAGTCGCTGTAGTAGACACTCGCTTGAGATCAAATGAGGCGAGCAGAGTTTTGAAGTCAGCAGCCTGGGGCTTATCTACAGTAGGTGGATGTTGAAGTCACCAAGCAGTTCCAGATGAGTACCATCTTCAGGAAAGTTTGATAGCAGCACATCCAACTCCTCCAAGAAGTTTCCCAATTGACCTGGGGGACAATAAATGACCACAAACTGGATTTTAACAGGGTGGGTTACAGTAATAGCATGTGATTAAAATGAACCGTTAGCTGTAAGTGATGGTTGAAGATCAATTTTCCATCCTTTTGATATAAGGAGACCTGTACCTCCACCCCTCCCAGTGGTACGAGGAGTGTGGGAACAAGTGAAATTAGTGGAGAGGGCTGCAGGGGTGGCAGTATCTTCAGGTTTGATCCAAGTCTCAGTTAGTGCCATGAGGTTGAGACCGGAATGAGTAGCAAGAGAAGAAATTAAGTCTGCTTTGTTAACAGCAGACTGGCAGTTCCAGAGACCAACTGGAATAGAGAGTGTAGTAGTAGAGGTCAGAGGGACAGGCCGTAGGTTTCCTTTGATGTACATTGCGGGCTCTCCGAGTGTTAGTAGTTATAGTAGAGATCTGAAAGCACATAGTGACTACAAGCTGCCCTAAACAAGTATTTGAGAACAAGCTATACAAAAAGTAAAGAAAGCCTAATATATAAGCCATAATAGATTAAATAATGGCTCTGTTGGCTGTAAATGATCAGCAAATCATCTTCAGCAAATGCAGAGACACTAATAGTTTGTTCCAGCGGTGAGTGAGATACTGCTGCACACTATTTTCTAAACCTTGTCAAAAGTGAAGTATACAGGGTATTTATTAAGTGACTGACGGTCCGGTGTGGCTGCTGCTTGTTTCAGGCATTCTCTTTAGTGGAGAAACACTCTCAGTTCAGAGACGACGTCTATGTGCCGTACGCTCAGTGGCTGGCTGAACACGACCGCTTCGAGGAGGCCCAGAGAGGTCAGTCTAACACACCCTTCACATGCAGGACTGGAGAGAGAGTGTGTGTGTGTGTGTGTGTGTGTGTGTGTGTGTGCGTGTGTGCGTGTGTGCGTGCGTGTGTGCGTGCGTGTGTGCGTGCGTGTGTGTGTGTGTGTGTGTGTGTGTGTGTGTGTGTGTGTGTGCGTGTGTGTGTGTAGGGAGTTTAACTGGGAGGTAAGTTTTGTTGTCCATGGGGTTGTGGGCAAACCTTCATCAGTGCTGTATATCATACAAGAGTTCATATGCATCTGTGATTATACATTTTTTATTTACAAAGCCCCATCTTGTTTTGATGAAAGATGTTACATTAAAATCAACATTATTGTAGTTGTTGTGTTATTGTGGTGTGCGTCAGTGTCACACTGCTCAAATGAAGCATCATGGGCTTCATGACCCACATACAGCTGAATGTAGCGCTCCAATCACTTTTCAGATTTCAACTCAAATCCTAAAAAATGGCCACGTTGAGCATTAAAGGGTTAGTTCACCCACAATTAAAATTCTGTCATTAATGACTCACTCTCATGTAGTTTCTCACCCATAAGACCTTCGTTCATCTTCGGAACACAAATTAAGATTTTTTTGATGACATAGAATGCCTTTGTAATTACCAATTTGACACTTCAAAAACTTCATAAAGTGATTGGAAAACTAATCTATATGAATTGAGCAGTTGAGTTGAAATGTTCTGAAGAGAATCAATATTTTTTTTTTTTATGAAGAACAGATTTAATTTATGCTTTAAAAAGCTCAAACGTTTTGTGTGACACACTTGAATGAACCTTATTGGTTACGCAGAACGTCTGAGCTTCCGGAGAGGTTTGTTCTTGTGCGTTATTCAGGTTAGGTTGAGCTTCTGGTTATGTCCGCTGATCAATGTTTGCATGCAAGTAAAAGCCTAAATTAAATCTGTTCGACCATAACAAGCGATCGATTCTCTTCAGAAAATTTAAACTAAACCGCTCGATTCATATGGATTAGTTTTCCGATCTCTTTATGAAATCAGGGTTTCCACGCTTCTGGAAAGTAGGTCCTTGAAAGTACTTGAATTAAATTTGAAATAAATGTTGTTTATCCAAGGAAATTGGAAAAACTAAGGGAAAAATAAACATTTAGCGCATTGTTGTAGTAGTTCTGCCAACACAGCAGAAATCATCCCCACCACGGCTGAGCTTCTCACTGACAACATAACGCTGCTCGCATCATTCACAGTCCCGTTATTAGCAGAGAACACGGAGCTGGACATGAATTTCGGCACAGGATTGCAGCTGTTAATAATAATTTGACTTATTCCCGCAGGTTCTGCACTTATAAAGCAATGACAGATGAAGGAACGTATCATTTACACCTGCTTTTGAGTCTTGAGAAATCACTCACATGCTTTTATTTTCTGTGCACTATAAGGAGACTGACAGTTTTGAATAGTTATTAACCCTTTACCACATACGATCACACCGGTGTGATCAGAACTTTCAGTGCGTCGCGTCATCAACGGCTGATTTAAATCTGCTTTCGCACTTTGGCTGGCGCAGAGACAGATCGACACACTCAGTACTTGTCATATTATCACAGATATTCAGTGTTTTCAATCATATAATGCTTATTTTAGGTTTCAGACATTTAAATACAAGTACTAGCAAAACCATATATTTACAGTTTGTAAAATACACGCTGATGTCTACGGAAACGGCAATAATGATTCTTACAAATATAATCTGACTACATGTTTTTAATGATATCATATACAGATTGTGTAGGTAACTATAAAGTTTACTCTCCTCTTCTCCCAGTTTACCGGAGACCTGCTGTAACATGTTTCGGGAGGAGAGGATGAATGTGCGTGTTGTAAATCCCACAATTCAGATTCAGTGTGAACTAACATGGTGGCACCCATCACTCGGTGTAGATCAACTAACACGGTCCATATAAAAGTGTTTAAACGACCAAATAGATTTACATGTTTCACAATCTGAATATCAGGTAGTTCATTATATAGTGAGCATGTTTGTGAATATTTTTAATAAAACAGGAAAAACAAAATAAAAGTGATTCATGTGTCATACAGATCAATTGTGTCACATGACGAGCACGACGCATCGCCGTGGAAACAATGAGGTGCTACATTCTAAAACAACGGCCCCTAATACACCTCACTCCAGGGGCTCAGCTAAACTCACGTGCGAAAGGGTTAAGGGAGTTTACCAAAATTTAACAAGATTTAATACAACAGTTCAGTAAACAAGTACTGCCTGATTTTGCTCTATTTCATCAACAAAAATAGCTCCAATTAAAGTAACAACTCAGCCTCTTTGCATCTCTATGAAATTGTGTTTCTGAACGAATCTAGTGAGTCACTGATTCATGATTACCCATTCATAAAGACAGTCACATGCTTCATTCCTGAATGAATCAGCTGTTTAAACGAATCAATCAAATGAATGATTCAGTTATAAAATCAGTGGCTACCGCCACCTGCTGGCGGTTCTGTTTCATTTTTAGGTATAATTTCAGTTATTTAAATAATTTAATATTGTATTTAAAATGTTATATTTAAAACATTAATTTCCAGATGAATGTATAAATTTAATTGCACTCATGCCACCTCTGAGCCTCATTAACATCTGAAAATGTACCTACGAACCACTTTTGTGTTCTCACTTCTCACCTCTGTAGTAGAAATTATTTCTTTTTAAAACTAATTAGCCTTTCGCCGAGCCCCGCCCCCCTTAGTTACTGTTGCTACTTCCGACAAACAAATGGTCAAACACGACCAGCGCGACAGATTGCCATGACGGAAAAAGGGTATACCCGTGCGTGTCAGTGACCTTTTTTGGAGTAATACCTCCGCGATATCCTCCAGATCGAGGCAAAAGGGGTTACAGTATGCCGTGGAGGGATAAAAGCGAAATCTGAGAAACACCATGACCTTTACCTCAAATGCAACCAGCACAGCCTTGTGTACCAGTCATGCTCTTGCACTGCCGGGAAAGTTCTCTTTCATATGTTATGGTCTATTATTGTCTATTGCGAGTAGTTATTTTTATTATTATCTTGGTGAGTAAAGGTTTTAATAATGATAACTAAATATTAATTGAGTCTTAAATGCATAATGTAGACATATAGGCTAATGTTGGCATTATTCTTTTATTAAATTTCAGCTGCTATGGCGAAGCATATAAGGCAGAGTCTTTATCTTGATTAATTTCGTTATTGCCAAATTACCCATCTTAATTGAGAATTTATCTTAATTAAAATTTTTAAGAAAGACTCGTTTTTATTGGTGCGTTGGCCTATTTATAGGCTAAATGACTCTATACCTAGGGCTATTTAGAGTTCTGAGATGTTACGATGTCACAGAGGACTTATTTTATTTCTTTGTTCAAACTTCCAGGTGGCCTATTACGTTAGTCATGTATAAATTATGTTAAAACATGTATAAATGAATCTTCTTGACAAAAGGCAAAAGAGCTGTTTGCGTGCGTACATTTGAATAATGTCGGGCTGTAAACGGGTTCGGGCTTTTAAAAAGCTGTCAATCAAAATGTACTTGTCTGACTCAGGCCGAAATCTGTTGGGCTCGGGTCCTGTCGGGCTATGAGTCTAATGTCACCTTTTGTATCTTTTTATATGAATTTTTTTATTATTGATCAGAAGGTGCTTCTAAATTGTTTTAATTAGGAGGACAAGCGCCCCTAATTACAAGAAAAAACGAGGTGTGTGACAGGTATGGCTGTGGAATGGGGTTTGGCCGAGGAAAAATTTCAGTCAAAAGATTTATTTATTTATTATTTTTTTGCTTTAACACATTTATGGCGGTTTTTCAAAAAATGTCCTATGTTTTGTCAAAGACAGAAGGAAACAACACTAATTACTGGCAGTGTAGATGGGGTAGCGGAAAAAAAAAACACTTAGCCTATAACCCTGAGGCTGAGCTGGACAGTTCTCTTACGAGAGCTCTCTCGTACTGCGTCTTAGCTAAGACGCTACGGGAAAAGTCTCTTTTCACGAAATACTGAAGCAAAAAAATTTTCCTTAATTTTGTATTTTTGTAAAGCGCATTTGCAGCAGTACACAGCCATAGGCGAGACGGCTCGTTCGCTCATTGGCTTGTTCCACTGCCGTTCCTGCTGCCCTATCCGGCGCCCATATCCTTTACATCCTTGTTCTGTTATATCCTGTGTGTGTGTTCGCCCTGCGACGCACATTCACAAAAGAGCTGCGTCTTTTTAAAGATGCCCTCGTGCGGCTCGTGCAGAGCCCCGCTCAGCGAAGGAGATCGTCACGTCATCTGCGTCTCCTGTCTGGGTGAGAACCATGCAGCGCTCGCGCTCGCTGACGGCGGATGCCCTCATTGTGAGTTAATGCCTATGGTGACTCTGAGGACTCGCCTGGCATCCTTCTCGAAGCCTGCATCATCCGCAGCGCCGTAAGAAGCGCCGCTCGCAGCGTCTACCAGAACCGCCTCCAGCTCGGCCGAGTTCGCCGGTTCCCTCCGCTTCGCCGACCTCCCCTGCATCGCTTCCCGATGCTCAGCGTCCGCTGCTTGCTGACGCATCATCTGAGGAAGTGGATCTCAGGCCCGCGTCGGAGGAAGAAGACACGTGCTCTCTGCTTGCTTCGGGCAGTGAGGGTTGGGCGAGCTCCGTGGATCTCGCGCCCGCTGCTCAGAGGCCCAGCAGACGGGGGGATATCGATAAAGAGCTGATGCGTGTACTCTCACTGGCCGCGGCGAGCCTCGGCCTCGAGTGGTCTGCACCAGCGCCCCCTTCACGTTCCCGGCTGGATGGTAGCTATCTTCCGGATGAGCGCTCTTCCTCAAGCTCAAAGCACGCCCCTTTTCTTCCTGAGCTTCACGAAGAAGTGGCGAAAGCTTGGGACGCTCCATTCTCGGCGAGAATCCGCTCATCTGTTTCGCCAGCATTCTCCACACTGGACGGTGCTAGGAACAGAGGCTACCTGTCACTTCCGCCGGTGGAACAGGCTATAGCAGCGCACCTTTGCCCGCCCTCTGCTGGACGGCGGACTAAGGCGGCGTTGCCATCCAAAGCCTGCCGCATGACGTCGTCGCTGCTCGCACGGATATTGTCTGCTGCTGGGCAGGCTGCGTCTGCGCTACACACCATGGCTACGCTACAGATTTTCCAGGGCGATCTTGGGACCTGAAGCGATCTGTCTCGCGGATCTGAGGAGTGCTTCGGATCTCTCCCTCCGCGCTGCTAAGTCCGCTGCACAGGCCATGGGACGGGTTATGGCTTCCGCTACGGTGGCTGAGAGGCATTTGTGGCTGACGCTTTCTGACATCAAGGAGTCTGAGCGCGCTGCATTCCTTGACACGCCGCTAACTCCTGCCGGCCTCTTCGCATCTTCCGTCAACGAGTTTGTGGAGAGATTCGCCGAGGACCAGAAAGCTTTGCATGCGTTCAAGCACTTCTTGTCGAAGCGCTCCAGTTCTGCAGCTAGCCGCTCTAGACCGGCCCCACAGAGCTCTCAGTCATGCCCACTGCCTCCTGCTGCGTCATCGCGACAGCATCAGCAACGCAGCTCGGGACCCCGTTCTCGCTCTTCAAACCGTCGCCCCGCACCGCAGGAGCCGCGGCAGAGGATTGCGGTGAAGCCAGAAGCCCCGAAAGCATCCTAGCACTGCTGGGAAAGCGCCGGTGTTCGAGTTCCGCTGCGGCCGAGCTCTCACCCAAGCGCGCCGCTGTTGCAGTTCCAAGAGTTGTGACTGCCTCAGTGTCTTCTGCAATGCGCAAGCCTGCACGAGTGCCCGCTTGCCTGCACACAAAAGCCGTTATCACGGCTACCCAGATGTTTCACAAAAAGAGTGTTTTTTCTGGTGTTCCGGCCACGGCCGATGGTGCTATAAATGTTGTGACGATGCCCACTCATCAGTGCCCATCTCCACATGTAAGCACAGCCCTGCACACAGGGCCTGCGCCCATAATGTCGACTCAGGTCGGTCGCGCACACTGCATAGTAAGCGTGCCCACCCCTCAGTGCCCACAATTACTATGTCACACGTCATGTGGTTTCTGTAAAAACGAAACCCGTGCACGCTCGTCCGGCCACGGCCGATGGTGCTATAAATGCAGTGACGATGCCCACTACCCAGTGCCCATCTCCACATGTAAGCACAGCCCTGCACAGGGATAGCGCACATAAGATCGACACAGATCGGTCGAGCACGCCGCATAGTAAACGTGCCCACTTCCCAGTGCCCACATACACTGTCACATACGGCGCGGGGCTTCTGTAAAAACAAGGCCCGTGCACGTAGATTCTGCACAGGCAGACAGCGAGTTGAAAGTGGTAAATGTGCACATATGCAGCCCACGGTTATTTGCAGATATATCGAGTCCCACGGAACCCGCTCAGCCTCCCCCCAGTCGGTTAAGCGCCGGAACGGGGTCGAGGAAGAGCGATCTGCCCGCTGTGATCAGCGAGCTCCTCCGACTCATGGGCATTCAGCGCGCAGCGAGTTCTTTCCGCTGCGGCGCGACCGTGTTGCTCAAACACTGTCAAAAGATGCTGGGTCTCATGGCCGCAGCATCTCCGGTTCTGCGGCTGGGCCTGCTCCGCATGCGCCCCCTGCAGTTCTGGCTGAAGGCTCGGGTGCCGCGCAGAGCGTGGGCGTCTGGCCGGCTGCATTTCAAGGTCGATCAGAGCTGTGTTGCGGCTCTAGCACCTTGGACAGCGAACGGCTGGTACCGATCAGGTGTAAGCCTGGGGACTTCCCCGAGTGTGAAAATGGTGTCGACGGACGCCTCCACTTCGGGATGGGGAGCGCTGCTCGAAGGCAGACCGTCCTTTGGCCTATGGTCAGAACGGGAAAAGCTCCATCATATCAACTGCCTGAAAATGCTGGCAGTGGAGAACGGGCTGACGCGCTTTTGTCCTCATATCATGGATCACCACGTCGTAGTCCGTTCGGACAACATGTCCGTGGTGTCCTACATAAATCGCCAGGGCGGTCTCGGGTCCCGAAACCTGTGCAGGCTGACGGAACGCCTCCTGGTTTGGGCTCAGCGCAATGTGCGCTCGCTGAGAGCAGTGCATGTGCCTGGACTGCAGAATCTGGGTCCAGACAGGCTGTCCAGAGGCAATGTTTCTACGGGCGAATGGTCTCTACACCCGCAAACAGTCCGGCTGTTGTGGGAGAGATTTGGCATAGCGGAGGTGGACCTCTTTGCGTCCCACGAAAACGCTCACTGCCCCGCGTTCTTTTCCAAGAATGAAAGCGCGCTGTCACAGAGATGGCCGTGCTGCCCGTTTTATGCATTCCCACCCGTCTCCCTCCTTCCACAGGTGATAGAACGGGTGAGAGAAACGAGATGTTCAATACTGCTTGTAGCACCTCTTTGGAAGTACCAACCATGGTTCCCAGATTTGATGCAGTTAGCAGATGTCGCCCCGTGGCCGGTACCGTTGAGGAGGGACCTCCTCTCGCAGGCCAGGGGCTCGATTTGGCACCCTCAACCGGAGTTGTGGTCCCTCCATGTGTGGGCGCTCAACGGTTACCCGCTGATCTCGCAGTGGGAGTGCTAAATACCATCACTCAGGCTAGAGCTCCGTCGACACGACGTCTGTATGCCTCGAAGTGGTCGGTGTTCTCCAGCTGGTGCACAGCTCGAGGTTATTCACCCCTTAGTTGTGAGGTGACGGAGGTCCTCTCCTTCCTACAGGAGCTGTTGGATAAGGGCAGAGCCCCATCCACGCTCAAAGTTTATGTGGCGGCCATCGCGGCGTTTTCTGAAACGGCGTCCGGTCAGTCAATAGGAAGGAACGATTTAGTCATCCGGTTCCTCAGAGGAGCTAGGAGGCTGAATCCTCCCAGACCTCCGTCAGTCCCTATGTGGGACCTCGCGGCGGTTTTGGAGGCCTTGAAGGGTCCCCCTTTTGAGCCTATCCAATCAGTTAGCCTTCAGCATCTGTCGTTCAAGACAGTATTCTTGTTGGCTCTCGCTTCTGTGAAGCGTGTGGGTGATTTGCACGCGCTCTCGATGAGCCAGTCGTGCTTGGAGTTTGGGCCCAATGACTCAAGGGTCATACTCAAACCTAGGCACGGTTATGTGCCGAAATCCCTCAACACACCGTTTCGGGCTCAGGTTATTGCCCTGTCTGCCCTGCCGATGTCAGGGGAGGATGGAGACTCGAGTCTTCTTTGCCCTGTCAGGGTTTTAAGAGCTTATGTGTCTCGCTCTGCTGCCTTTCCGCAGACGGAGCAGCTGTTTGTCTCGTTCGGTGGTCGTTCCAAGGGAATGGCTGTTTCGAGACAGACTCTATCCAGATGGATAGTTGACGCCATAGCGTTAGCTTACGCTTCCAGGGGCCTTCAGTGCCCGTTGGGCGTCAGAGCACACTCCACAAGAGGCGTCGCCTCGTCGTGGTCTACTGGGATCTCCTTGCAGGATATATGTATGGCGGCAGGTTGGGCCTCGCCGTCTACATTTATCAGGTTCTATAACCTGGAGGTCCCCGCCTTGCAAGCAAGGCTGTTGTCGGTATAGTCGAATCAGGGCCCTGACGGGAATTCTGAGTTCACGAGCGCAATGCGCTGCCGACTGTTATATGGGCAGTTTTGTGTAAGACCCGCATTGCCACATTGGTCAGGCCTTGCCTCGGCTGTGTGATGTCATATTGCCGCATCTACGGATGCTGCTAGATATAGGACGGAGGGCTTTTTCCCTTTTCTGTCCTGGACTCTCTGTGAGTCCCTCAGGTGACTGTGCACTGTAAATCCTGGGCGTTGCTTCAAGTTTATTGGTGTGTGATCCCTGCGTGCACGGCGTTTTACATTGGGTTCCCGTAGCGTCTTAGCTAAGACGCAGTACGAGAGAGCTCTCGTAAGAGAACGTACTCGGTTACTAAACGTAACCTCGGTTCTCTCTAGAAGAGCGAACGAGTACTGCCTTCTGTGCCGTGCATACGATTCACTCTGGTTTGCTTCAGCGATGAAATAAATCAGGTGAGTCAGCCTTTTCGAGCTCCTTTTATACAACCCGAATTCCGGAAAAGTTGGGACGTTTTTTAAATTTTAATAAAATGAAAACTAAAGGAATTTCAAATCACATCAGCCAATATTTTATTCACAATAGAACATAGATAACGTAGCAAATGTTTAAATTGAGAAATTTTACACTTTTATCCACTTAATTAGCTCATTTACAATTTAATGCCTGCTATAGGTCTCAAAAAAGTTGGCACGGGGGCAACAAATGGCTAAAAAAGCAAGCAGTTTTGAAAAGATTCAGCTGGGAGAACATCTAGTGATTAATTAAGTTAATTGATATCAGGTCTGTAACATGATTAGCTATAAAAGCTTTGTCTTAGAGAAGCAGAGTCTCTCAGAAGTAAAGATGGGCAGAGGCTCTCCAATCTGTGAAAGACTGCGTAAAAAAATTGTGGAAAACTTTAAAAACAATGTTCCTCAACGTCAAATTGCAAAGGCGTTGCAAATCTAATCATCTACAGTGCATAACATCATCAAAAGATTCAGAGAAACTGGAGAGATCTCTGTGCGTAAGGGACAAGGCCGGAGACCTTTATTGGATGCCCGTGGTCTTCGGGCTCTCAGACGACACTGCATCACTCATCGGCATGATTGTGTCTGTAGCGGCTGTAGACTAGGCAATGAAAAAAAAGGGGAAATCTTGCAGCCGCGAGAGACTAACGCCTGAGAGACTGTAAACACTGCGACGCGCACAAACTCAGTTCCAATCGATGATCCTTTCAAAACGTTTATTGTAGGCTACTTCAACATGTAAAAATACAACTGGTACTGCAGTTACCAAGTAATAAAGTGCTGCGTGCATGTGAAAGTGCGGTCAACAGAAAAGTCTTCACTCTCAGGCTCACTCCCTCTCTGTGTCAAACTCCCATTGATTATCCCAGGTGAAAGTGAAGCAAAACATATAAGCCACTATCACTTCCGCCCAAACGCCGGTGGACACGCCCACCACCTACGATCCTTGTGCAGTGAATCACATAAACACAGAATACATGAGATACTTACAGATGACTCTTACATTCCGGCCCCTAATTATTTTAACACAATAATTATACAACTGCACATTATGTAAAAGATCAATCAATAAAAGACAAGATAAGGCAGTCCATTTGAAAGTGTCCTTTCTTCCTTAGGCTAAACAAAAGGAAGAAACAAAGTCCTTAGTCTTTGTAAGGAGTGATCTTAACAATCACTTAGTCAGTGTCAAGGTTAAAGTCAAAGTTCAAAGGTCAGCTGGATCCTTGTAGATCCTCTGCTTCCTGTAGAAGGCAAATCTTGGTAATAGGCCTGTCTAAATAACTGGTCTTCGTCCTAATTCGCACTTGACGGACAAGACCTCTTTGGTCAGGGGTAGTTTGCACAATCCTTCCTGTAAGCCATGAGTTGCGAGGTGCTGAGTCGTCAACTATGAGTACAATATCTCCAGTAAGGAAGTTGCGCTTGACACCAGACCACTTCTGATGTCCTCCCTTTTGAACTGACCCGGCGGCAAAGATGGCATAGTCTTGAGCAGCAACAGATGGTTAGGGGTTAAAGGTTCCAAATCATTGGGATCAGTGGATGCCTTGGTAATAGGACGACTGTTGATAATGGCTTCTGCTTCACAGAGAACTGTGTGAAGACTCTCCTCATCAAGGGTCTGCAACCTCAGGGTGGAATTCAGGACCTTCCTTACAGACCTTATCAACCTTTCCCAAACCCCTGTAGGGGGATTGAAAATCCACTTGATTCCTTTCTGAAGGAGGGTGTTATTAATTAGAGCATGATTCCAACCTTCCATTGCCTGTCTCAATTCTCTCTCTGCTCCAACAAAGTTGGTTCCATTGTCTGAGCGCAGTTCCAATACTTGTCCACGTCTTGCTGTAAAGCGTCGAAGAGCATTAATAAAAGAATCTGTATCCAAGGATGACGCAACTTCAATGTGGATCGCTCTTATGGAAAGGCATGTGAAAAGAACCCCATACCTCTTCAATGTACTCCTTCCTCGCTTAACTTCAAAAGGTCCGAAGTAATCAACTCCAACCCGAGTGAATGGCGGTTCATCTGGAGAAACTCTGTCACGAGGTAAATCTGCCATCTGCTGCCACCCTGGAGCTGCATGGAGTCGTCGACAGACAATACATTTCGACAGGGTTTTCCTTATAGCCCCACTAACCCCAGGGATCCAGTATTTTTGGCGCAGACTAGCTAGCATGTGGTTACGACCACTATGTCCCACCTCTTGATGTATGTACTGAAGAATTACATCCGAAATATGTAAATCTTTTGCCAATATGGCAGGATGCTTAGCTTCTTCCGGCATAGCTGCTCTACTAAGTCGTCCTCCGACTCTCAAAACACCATCTTCAAGTATTGGGTTGAGCTTGTAAATGTGACTAGTCCTTTTCACACTTTCTCCCTTTTGCAAGCTTTTAAATTCTCCTGGAAACCTCCTTCTCTGACAGAACTTAATAATCTCCATCTCAGCTCTTCTGAGTTCCTCAACTGAAAGAAGACCACTGCCAGTCTGAGCCTTGATAATCTTCCTCTCTCTTGCTATTTTTTTTTCCTGTTGGTCCTTATCCAAGCCAGAATGAGCAAGAGTCACGCTCAATTGCTTTCTCTTCTGACTGAAGTACAGTAGTAGACTCTTCAGCTTAAGGAACCAACCAACCGCCTTCTTCAGACGGGTCCAAGAGGAGAAGTAGTTAATCAAGCGAGTGACTGCATCAATCCTTTCTTCAGCCTGCACGGCATTCACAATCAAGCCCATCTTAACCTCAGGGTCATCTGTTGGGATTCTCACAGAGCCATCTGGGTTTTCAGGCCACCCCTCCTCAGGCCCAACAAGGAACTGAGGTCCAGACACCCATATGTTGTTTCTCAGGAGTGATGTCACCTTTACTCCTCTGGAGGCCAAATCAGCAGGATTGCTTGTGGTGTTAACATATCTCCACTGAGATGGGTTTGATACACTCAGTATCTTTGAAACCTGATTGGCTACAAACGTACGAAAACTTGAGGTCTCATTGCTGATGTACTTCAGTACGGAAGTACTATCAGTCCAAAAAATTGAGTCCTGAAGTCGCATCTGCAGCTCCTTCCTCCACAGCTCATCCATTCGACCTGCAACCATGGCAGCTGTCAACTCCATACGAGGGATGGTAATTGGCTTTAATGGAGCCACTCTGGCTTTACCCATTATGAAAGCACAGTGAACTTGTCTGTCTATGTTGTTTCATAAAAGATAAGTCACTGTTCCATAGCCACTCTCACATGCATCCGCAAAGTGATGTAACTGAGCAGAAATCACTTCCCCAAAATCCATTGGTTTTAAGCATCTGTCAATTTCAAACCTTTCAAGCTGCCAGAGCTCCTTCAACCAACTTCTCCACTCCTGTGCAGACAAATCTGGTATAAGGTCATCCCAACCTAGATCCTTTCTGCACAAGTCTTGAAGGATCTTTTTGGCAGATAAAACCACAGGTGCCAAAATTCCTAAGGGGTCATAGATTGAACTGACCGTGGAGAGGATCCCTCTTCTGGTTAAGGGTCGATCCTTGATGAGGATTTTGAACTTAAAAGTGTCGGACTGAACACACCACTGTACGCCCAATGCTCTTTCTACAGGAAGCATGTCATTGTCCAAATCCAAATCCTTAACCTCTTTTGCTCTCTCTATTGTAGGTATGGCTGCCAGCACAGCACGTCTGTTACTGATCCACTTCATGAGCTGAAAGCCCCCTTTCAAACAAAGGGCACGGAGGTCCTGGTAGAGTGCTATCGCCTCCTCCTCAGAAGCCACTGATGTTAGGCAATCGTCCACATAGAAATTGTGCATTACCGTTTCGATTGCTTTGGAACTGAATTGCTCCCGGTTATCTTCTGCACACTTTCTGAGAGCAAAGTTTGCACAACTTGGCGAAGATGTGGCTCCAAACAGATGCGCAACCATTCTGTGCTCCACCAAGCTCTGTTTATGGTCTCCATCCGGCCACCAGAGAAACCTCAACAGATCTGAATCCTCAGCTGGCACTCTGACTTGGTGAAACATAGCCTCGATGTCTGCCATGAGCACAACAGGCTCCTTTCGGAATCTGGTCATGACTCCGATTAACATGCTGGTAAGATCGGGTCCCTGTAGGAGCTGAGCATTCAAAGATGTTCCCTGGAATGTAGCTGCGCAGTCGATAACCACCCTGATCTTTCGTTTCTTTGGTTGATATACACCATGATGTGGTATATACCATACCCTGCTGTCGCTCCGATCCAGATTTTCAATTGGCACCTTCTCTGCATAGCCCTTGGAGATGATATCATTCATAAATGTCGTGTAATCAGCATGAAATGGAGCATCCTTTTCAAACCTCCTTGTGAGGCTCATAGCACGCTGTTCGGCAACTCTTCTATTGTTTGGCATATATACATCCCCTTTTCTTAAAGGTAAGCCAACAGTATAGTGACCATCCACCAGCTTGACAGATTTTGTAACAAGCTCCATGAACTGACAGTCTTCTCTTGATAACCCCATCTGCTCATCCTGATGACACTCAGGAAAATCTGCCTTTAGCTGCTGCTTCCACAAATCATTAAGGATTGCAATAGAGATCCTATTGACAGTGACGTCTGGCTGTCCACAAGTAATTTCTCTACTTTCAACACCTCTAAGAGGTCCATTTACAGTCCAGCCCAGCATCGTTTTGACTGCATATGCCCCCCCCCTCCGTGCTTCGAACGACTTCCCATGGCTCCAGTGCTCGAGGGACATTGCATCCAATCAGGAGGTCAACATCTGAGTCAATCTCCCTTAACTGGACATGCTTCAGATATGGCCATCGTTGGAGGTCTGGCTGGCGAGGAATATTACCTCGATGAACTGGCATGGTTTTCTGCGTATAAATATCAGGCAGTTCACAAAAACAACCGCTATCTAATTCAGCCACTTCCAAACCTGAGACAATATGGCTTCCAACGAACTTCTCCTGACCCATAGTCCGTAGGAGAATACCAGTTCTTCGTCCCCTGACATTAAGCTTGTTCATCAGCCGCTCTGTGCAGAATGACGCTGAGCTCCCAGGATCCAAGAAGGCATAGGTAATCAACACTTTATGTCCTTTCCTAGGCTTAACTTGTACTGGAACTATGGGGAGCGTACAGTCTGGGTCACCGGCCCCAGTGAGACCACTGGATTGAATGGAGATCAGAGCACTGCCCACTGCTGTCTCAGATTCTCCTTTGACTTGCACTAAATTAATTTCTTTCTCTTTTGGGTAAATGTGGAGTGCAGTAGGATGCTTCAGACTGCACACTTTGCATGAGAGACGCTTCCTACAGTCTCGACTCATGTGCCCAATGCACAAACAGCCAAAGCACACACCATGTTTCTTTAAGAAAGTAATCTTCTCATTATGCACCATCCTTTCCAACTGGCGGCACAGATCCAATGTGTGCCCACCTCCACAAAACATACAAGCCTTCATACCAGCTAAACTTGCCTCTTCAGTTTTTATTCTAGGTTCAACTTTCCTTTCCACTGTTGAGATGGTGGTAGCAAAGCTACTCCTCTTTACTCTAGAACTAGGCTCAAACCTAGATTTCCTTATATCCTTGTTTGCTGTTGTCGATGGTAAATCCTGTATATCCCCAAATAGCGGATCACTTGCAATCTTCACTTGTCTTTCAATGAAGTTGACAATATCTCCAAATGTAGCTCTCCGGCCACTCCTTTCCTGCAACTCACAAGCCACAGATCTCCATCTATCCCTATGTTTATAGGGTAGCTTTTTTCCAATGGTCAGCATAGTGGTAGGCATGTTCAACTCTTCCATATATTCAACATCCTCCATGGTGTTACAGCATCCTCGTAGAAAAATACCATATGCCTGCAGAGATTTCACATCTTCAGATTTTATTGGTGTCCAAGAAAGAGCCTTTTCCATGTAGGCTGAAGCAATTTTCTGTGCATTACCAAAATGCTCTTGCAGCAAAGCCTTAGCCTTGGCATATCCTCTGTCATGTGCCATATGCTGACAGCTTCTGACGAGCTCCCTTGGATACCCCCTCACATACTGTTCAAGGAAGTACAAACAGTCTTTAGGATTGTCAGACTTCTCTTCAATGCTATGCTCAAAAGCCCTGATAAAGGTATGGTATTGCAAAGGATCACCATCAAAAATCTGAATATCTCTTTTAGGCAACAATGAACGAGACTGTTGCTGAACCAATAAAGCAGTTATCTCATTTTGTTTTTCCAACACCGTAATTATTTGACTTTGATCACTGTGACTTGTTACCTGTGTTGCCAATTGTTGACTCTTGTGCTGAAACAGTGGACGTGATTGTACTGTATCTTGATGTCCCGTGACTTCTGGGCGTCTAGACGATGTGGGTCGAGGTGGTTGAATGACATTTTCCACTTGAGGTTTTGTACCCAAGACACGTGGATTGAGCTGTCCTAGCACAGAAATATTTGTATCAGGCACAAATGATTTTGCATCAGCACTTAGTGATTCAGTTTCCTTTTGTCCCCTTTCTAGATAAGAATTCATGCCATTGGACTTCACAGATAGTTTACTTGAAACACGAGACCCTCTTGAGCCTCTCAGCACATTCACTTTGGCCGCTGATGCAGCTATTTCTACTTCAAGATCAAACTCTTCCCGTTTTTTTCTTAGCTGCTCCTCTTGCTCTTCTAATGAATGTTTGTCTTTTAATAATTTTTGTCTCACAATGAGAGCAGCCATGTCTGCCTCTGCTGTAATGCGTGCTGATGATGTTATTGAGACACTGGACCTTTTTCCATTCGAGCTCTGCCCAATGCTAGAGCATTTACTCCCAATGTTTGACACGCTATCACTGGGCTCTATATAATCATGTGCTTCAGGGGCTTGAACACTTTGCTCAGCGTGAATTGAAACATCAGACTCCTTATCATTATGAGGTTCATCCAACTTGTGCATCGATTCCATTCGTGCATCCTTTGTGGCATTTTGAGCAATGGTCCGGCTTGTTTGTGTCCCAATTTCAGAAAGCCATCCTTTTACATCCTCCATAAATCCTTTGTGACATTTTAGTACATTCACAAACCATTCCTTTTGTCTTTCTTGTTCCTCTTCAGGAAGTATGGGAATTACAGATTCATGTAACGTAGTAGTTTCATCCACCATATGACTCATTTTCTCCAAATGAGAACACACTTGTGAGGCATTATCATCTTTTTGCATAAGATCTTTTATTGTCTGTATTAGAGTTTTAATTTGATGAACCTTTTTCCTACGTTCCTTTTGTAATGTTTCAATTTTGTTCACCAAAGCTTTTGCAGTGAGTTTGATTTCTCTCCTTTTTTCATCCATCTCTGAACCATTGACATCTGAATTTGATTTTGATTCACTTGTTGCCATTTCCCAATATACCACAACTCTTCAAAGAATCCACGCAGTTCAATCCGTCAATCCATCCACCAATAAATCAACTGCTGCGTCATAAACCACATTCAAAGACCAACAATAAACACCAGCAAGCAACAATGCGTCCCCAATGGACGAGCGGCAGCAGCCTCTTTATACCGTGTTCAAACAAACAACTGGCACAGCACAAATTGACGTAGTTTTAGTACATACCGCTTCTGTTGCTGTATTGATTGTGGCCGGTAGCTTCTGTGTTTCCTCTGACCTCCAAAGTGTTCCGTTATGATCCGCGGAATCCGTGATGAACAGTTCGTTTCCGTAGAACAACACTCTGGTTTAAAAGATTTTCTGTTGACTTAATGTAGCGGCTGTAGACTAGGCAATGAAAAAAAAGGGGAAATCTTGCAGCCGCGAGAGACTAACGCCTGAGAGACTGTAAACACTGCGACGCGCACAAACTCAGTTACCAAGTAATAAAGTGCTGCGTGCATGTGAAAGTGCGGTCAACAGAAAAGTCTTCACTCTCAGGCTCACTCCCTCTCTGTGTCAAACTCCCATTGATTATCCCAGGTGAAAGTGAAGCAAAACATATAAGCCACTATCACTTCCGCCCAAACGCCGGTGGACACGCCCACCACCTACGATCCTTGTGCAGTGAATCACATAAACACAGAATACATGAGATACTTACAGATGACTCTTACAGTGTCAATGACATTACTAAATGGGCCCAGGAATACTTTCAGAAACCACTGTCGGTAAACATAATCAGCCGTGCCATCAGCAGATGCCAACTAAAGCTCTATCATGCAAAAAGGAAGCCATATGTGAATATGGTCCAGAAGCGCCGTCGTGTCCTGTGGGCCAAGGCTCATTTAAAATGGACTATTTCAAAGTGGAATAGTGTTTTATGGTCAGACGAGTCCAAATTTGACATTCTTGTTGGAAATCACGGACGCCGTGTCCTCCGGGCTAAAGAGGAGGGAGACCTTCCAGCATGTTATCAGCGTTCAGTTCAAAAGCCAGCATCTCTGATGGTATGGGGGTGCATAAGTGCATACGGTATGGGCAGCTTGCATGTTTTGGAAGGCTCTGTGAATGCTGAAAGGTATATAAAGGTTTTAGAGCAACATATGCTTCCCTCCAAACAACGTCTATTTCAGGGAAGGCCTTGTTTATTTCAGCAGGACAATGCAAAACCACATACTGCAGCTATAACAACAGCATGGCTTCGTCGTAGAAGAGTCCGGGTGCTAACCTGGCCTGCCTGCAGTCCAGATCTTTCACCTATAGAGAACATTTGGCGCATCATTAAATGAAAAATACGTCAAAGACGACCACGAACTCTTCAGCAGCTGGAAATCTATATAAGGCAAGAATGGGACCAAATTCCAACAGCAAAACTCCAGCAACTCATAGCCTCAATGCCCAGACGTCTTCAAACTGTTTTGAAAAGAAAAGGAGATGCTACACCATGGTATACATGCCCCGTCCCAACTATTTTGAGACCTGTAGCAGAAATCAAAATTGAAATGAGCTCATTTTGTGCATAAAATTGTAAACTTTCTCAGTTTAAACATTTGCTATGTTATCTATGTTCTATTGTGAATAAAATATTGGCTCATGTGATTTGAAAGTCTTTTAGTTTTCATTTTATTAAAATTTAAAAAACGTCCCAACTTTTCCGGAATTCGGGTTGTAGGTTAGGCCACACCCGTTTCGGCGGGAAGTGGCAAGAAGGGAGTGAAGCGCCCTTATTGGTCTGATGTTGCATCAGCCTGCGCTCGATAGGCTGTGCAGTTGCCGCAGAACAAGCCAATGAGCTGTGTACTGCTGCAAATACTGCAGCAGTACACTGGCTGTGTACTGCTGCAAATGCGCTTTACAAAAATACAAAATTAAGGATAATTTTTAATTATAATTTTTTTGCTTCAGTATTTCGTGAAAAGAGACTTTTCCCGTAGCGTCTTAGCTAAGACGCAGTACTCGTTCGCTCTTCTAGAGAGAACCGAGGTTACGTTTAGTAACCGAGTACGTTTTCTTAAGCCCGATCCTGCCGAGTTTCTGACATTACCACCCACTCCTGCCTCTCCCTCGCTCCAGTTTTTCACAAGTTCATCAAACAACCGCAGTAAGAATATTTCATCAAGCACGGTGAGTAATGGCTTCTCCTATCATTGTTTCTTGCACCTCTTGCCACATGTACAGTTTATCTATCTCTGTCGCTGATGAGGGATTCACATGTGATAAATGGAGGGAAATAGTTAGGCTGACAGAGAAGATTTCAGAATTAGAGACACGCATCCAAACTTTAATTGAGGATAGTAAGAATGTTAGAGCTCTAGATACGGCTTTGGATGCGTCTAGCTCAGGGATTCCTGTACATTGTTCGGTTCCGGAAACAGAGCCCCTGCAGCAGGGCAACTGGGTGACGGTGAGGCAGCATAGTCTTGGGTCAAAACACCGCTCTTCTGTTCCGATCAAAACATTAAACATGTTCTCCCCACTCAGTGATGCACCCACTGAGAAACCTGATGAAAGTGCTCTAGTTATTGGTGATTCTATTGTACGGAAGGTGAATATAGAGACACCAGCCACCATAGTCAAATGTTCACCGGGAGCCAGAGCGCCTGACATCTTGGCAAATTTAAAAGTGCTGGCTAATGCTAAACGTAAATACAGTAAGATTGTTATTCATGCCGGCGCTAATGATGTTCGACTTCACCAGTCGGAGATCACTAAAAATAACATTAAAGAGGTGTGTGAACTTGCAAGCACGATGTCAGACACTGTAATATGCTCTGGTCCCCTCCCTGCTTACCGTGGTGATGAGATGCATAGCAGATTGTCATCACTCAATGGCTGGATTTCTAAGTGGTCCCCACAGAATAACATAGGTTTCATAGACAATTGGACGAGCTTTTGGGGCAGACCTGACCTGTTTAAAAGAGATGGTCTTCATCCCTCCTGGGGTGGCGCCACTCTTCTCTCTAGAAATATGGCAAATAGTCTTAGTGTTTATACTTGACTAACTGGGGCCCAGGTCAGGAAGCAGACAGACTGGCCAAACCGACCGTCTGCTAGCTGCCTCCCGTCACAGAGGTCAGTTAATTCTCAGCACATAGAGACTCTTTCACCTAGATATCACACTATAGAGACTGTCTGTTCCCCGAACTAGAAAATACAAAAAACGTCCAAACCAAGTTAAGATTAACAATTTAGTTGAGGTTCAACAAATAAAAAACAGAAGCAATATGGATAAA
Source organism: Carassius carassius (assembly GCF_963082965.1). Classification (NCBI taxonomy): domain Eukaryota; kingdom Metazoa; phylum Chordata; class Actinopteri; order Cypriniformes; family Cyprinidae; genus Carassius; species Carassius carassius. The sequence goes on from NC_081788.1 coordinate 457,680, forward strand.
CAAATGATAAAGCTTGGCTTATTGAATATCAGATCCCTTTCCACGAAAACACTTTTTGTAAATAATATGATCACTGATCATAATATAGATGTACTCTGTTTGACAGAAACCTGGCTAAAACCTGATGATTACATTATTTTAAATGAGTCCACCCCCCAAGATTACTGTTATAAACATGAGCCGCGTCTAAAAGGCAAAGGTGGAGGTGTTACTTCAATTTATAACAACGTTTTCAGGATTTCTCAGAGGGCAGGCTACAAGTATAACTCATTTGAAGTAATGGTACTTCATATAACATTATCCAGAGAAACAAATGTTAATGATAAATCCCCTGTTATGTTTGTACTGGCTACTGTATACAGGCCACCAGGGCACCATACAGACTTTATTAAAGAGTTTGGTGATTTTACATCCGAGTTAGTTCTGGCTGCAGATAAAGTTTTAATAGTTGGTGATTTTAATATCCATGTTGATAATGAAAACGATGCATTGGGATCAGCATTTATAGACATTCTGAACTCTATTGGTGTTAGACAACACGTTTCAGGACCTACTCATTGTCGAAATCATACTCTAGATTTAATACTGTCACATGGAATTGATGTTGATCGTGTTGAAATTATTCAGCCAAGTGATGATATCTCAGATCATTATTTAGTTCTTTGCAAAATTCATATAGCCAAAATTGTAAATTCTACTTCTTGTTACAAGTATGGAAGAACCATCACTTCTAACACAAAAGACTGCTTTTTAAGTTATCTTCCTGATGTATCCAAATTCCTTAGCATATCCAAAACCTCAGAACAACTTGATGATGTAACAGAAACTATGGACTCTCTCTTTTCTAGCACTTTAAATAAAGCTGCTCCTTTACGCTTAAGGAAGGTTAAGGAAAACAGTTTGACACCATGGTATAATGAGCATACTCGCACCCTAAAGAGAGCAGCCAGAAAAATGGAGCGCAGCTGGAGGAAAACAAAACTAGAGGTATTTCGTATTGCTTGGCGGGAAAGTAACATATCCTACAGAAAAGCATTAAAAACTGCTAGATCCGATTACTTTTCTTCTCTTTTAGAAGAAAACAAACATAACCCCAGGTATTTATTCAATACAGTGGCTAAATTAACGAAAAATAAAGCCTCAACAAGTGTTGACATTTCCCAACACCACAGCAGTAATGACTTTATGAACTACTTTACTTCTAAAATCGATACTATTAGAGATAAAATTGCAACCATTCAGCCATCAGCTACAGTATCACATCAGACAGTGCACTATAGACCCCCTGAGGAACAGTTCCACTCATTCTCTACCATAGGAGAGGAAGAATTGTATAAACTTGTTAAATCATCTAAACCAACAACATGTATGTTAGACCCTATACCATCTAAGCTCCTAAAAGAGGTGCTTCCAGAAATCATAGATCCTCTTCTGACTATTATTAATTCCTCATTGTCATTAGGATATGTCCCCAAAACCTTCAAACTGGCTGTTATTAAGCCTCTCATCAAAAAACCACAACTTGACCCCAAAGAACTAGTTAATTATAGACCAATCTCGAATCTCCCTTTTCTGTCCAAGATACTAGAAAAGGTGGTATCCACACAATTATATTCCTTCTTAGAGAAAAATGGTATATGTGAGGATTTCCAGTCAGGATTTAGACCGTATCATAGTACTGAGACTGCTCTCCTTAGAGTTACAAATGATCTGCTCTTATCATCTGATCGTGGGTGTATCTCTCTATTAGTTTTATTGGATCTTAGTGCTGCGTTTGACACAATTGACCACAACATTCTTTTGCATAGACTTGAACACTTTGTTGGCATCAGTGGAAGTGCATTAGCATGGTTTAAATCGTACTTATATGACCGCCATCAGTTCGTAGCAGTGAATGAAGATGTATCCTATCGATCACAAGTGCAGTATGGAGTACCTCAAGGCTCAGTACTAGGGCCGCTACTCTACACGCTTTATATGTTACCCTTGGGAGATATCATCAAGAAACATGGTGTTAGCTTTCACTGTTATGCTGATGATACTCAGCTCTATATTTCTTCGCAGCCCGGTGAAACACACCAATTTGAAAAACTAATGGATTGCATAGTCGATATAAAAAACTGGATGACGAGTAATTTCTTACTGCTAAATTCTGAAAAAACAGAGGTGTTAATTATAGGACCTAAAAACTCTGCTTGTAATAAACTAGAACACTGTGTAAGACTTGATGGTTGCTCTGTCAATTCTTCGTCATCAGTAAGGAACCTAGGTGTGCTATTTGATCGCAATCTTTCCTTAGAAAGCCACGTTTCTAGCATTTGTAAAACTGCATTTTTCCATCTCAAAAATATATCTAAATTACGGCCTATGCTCTCAATGTCAAATGCAGAAATGTTAATCCATGCATTTATGACCTCAAGGTTAGATTATTGTAATGCTTTATTGGGTGGTTGTTCTGCACGCTTAGTAAACAAACTACAGCTAGTCCAAAATGCAGCAGCAAGAATTCTTACTAGAACCAGGAAGTATGACCATATTAGCCCGGTCCTGTCAACACTGCACTGGCTTCCTATCAAGCATCGCATAGATTTTAAAATATTGCTTATTACTTATAAAGCCCTGAATGGTTTAGCACCTCAGTATTTGAATGAGCTCCTTTTACATTATAATCCTCTACGTCCACTACGTTCTCAAAACTCAGGCAATTTGATAATACCTAGAATATCAAAATCAACTGCGGGCGGCAGATCCTTTTCCTATTTGGCGCCCAAACTCTGGAATAACCTACCTAACATTGTTCGGCAGGCAGACACACTCTTGCAGTTTAAATCTAGATTAAAGACCCATCTCTTTAACCTGGCATACACATAACATACTAATATGCTTTTATTATCCAAATCTGTTAAAGGATTTTTAGGCTGCATTAATTAGGTAAACCGGAACCGGAAACACTTCCCATAACACCCTATGTACTTGCTACATCATTAGAAGAATGGCATCTACGCTAATATTTGTCTGTTTCTCTCTTGTTCCGAGGTCACCGTGGCCACCAGATCCAGTCTGTATCCAGATCAGAGGGTCACTGCAGTCACCCGGATCCAGTACGTATCCAGACCAGATGCTGGATCAGCACCTAGAAAGGACCTCTACATCCCTGAAAGACAGCGGAGACCAGGACAACTAGAGCCCCAGATACAGATCCCCTGTAAAGACCTTGTCTCAGAGGAGCACCAGGACAAGACCACAGGAAACAGATGATTCTTCTGCACAATCTGACTTTGCTGCAGCCTGGAATTGAACTACTGGTTTCGTCTGGTCAGAGGAGAACTGGCCCCCAACTGAGCCTGGTTTCTCCCAAGGTTTTTTTCTCCATTCTGTCACCGATGGAGTTTCGGTTCCTTGCCGCTGTCGCCTCTGGCTTGCTTAGTTGGGGACACTTCATCTACAGCGATATCGTTGACTTGATTGCAAATAAATGCACAGACACTATTTAACTGAACAGAGATGACCACTGAATCCAATGATGAACTGCCTTTAACTATCATTTTTGCATTATTGACACACTGTTTTCCTTATGAATGTTGTTCAGTTGCTTTGACGCAATGTATTTTGTTTAAAGCGCTATATGAATAAAGGTGACATTGCAGTGTGTGTGTCCCGCTCCTCCAAACACTCTTCACTGAACATAATTATAAACACAACACTTTTGTTTTAGCCCCCATTGTTCATGAGCTGAACTCAAAGATCTAAGACTTTTTCTTTGTACACAGAAGCCTATTTCTCTCAAATATTGTTCTCAAATCTGTCTAAATCTCTGTTAGTCAATCTTAATAACTACTATTAATTTTGTATTTAATCATTTAGAAGTAATATATAATTGTCCATTAAGGCTAGAAATGAAAAACTCCTTATTAAGGTGTGCATAATTATTAGGCTGGTTTTCTTTTACGGATTAAATTAATTTATTAAAAATAAACTGAGATTCAACTCAGACTGAAAAGTCAAAAAACATAGAAATCTCAATGAAAAATATTAAAATACTAATGCAATAAAGAAATGTCAAAGTTAAGGCATGACCATTGGTCAGCAAAATGCTCATTGGGTCAGCGGGGTCAGAAAAAAGAAACAAAAACAAAAAACAGGTGAACAAGAAAAGACGCATGTTAACTGCAAAAGAATTAAGAATTAATGTGAAAAATGAAGTGTGAAATCATCAGGAACCTTTTAGTCTTCAGTGCCAATATTTTCCAGAATTACAAGCTGTGAGGTTCTCAGAGACTTTCCTTGGGTAAAACAAATCCTACTAAATAAGAATATCATTGTGAAGTTCTGTGAAATACATGAAGACTGTTTTCACAGGCTTAATGGACAGATTAGATTTTTTTGAAGGACCATCACCACATCCTCTTTCTACCACTGTTTGAAGAATTGATCTTCAGAATCTGGTTGTGAGTTTCAGGAGCTCATTTTTGTCAGTCTCAGCAAGACAGACTTTTCAGGATTGGAGATACTGCACTACAAATGAACTCCCAAAACTTACTGTGACATGGAGCTGAGGATAAAAATGTAGAACTTGAACAATTTGCAAGAACAGCTTAGCGAAAAGAGTTTACAGTTTAAAAGCAAATAGAAAGGCTTCTGAAGAAAATACTTTTTTTGCGATTTATAATAAAAAGTACATTTACAAAATAATTTTGACTGGAGTTTATTTATTAATGAATAACATGTCTTTTGAGTAAATGTGCACATTTATAATAGTAACAGGCAGTGGCAAAATTAATGTCTTTCAGTATATAAACAGAAAAAAAGATGACATAAAGGTAACAAATTAAAGGAATGTGCTACATTTTGTGAAAAAAATAACTTTCTATACATTTACCAACTTTTGCAATTAACTTACATATTCTTTTTAGTAAATGACAACCACAAACAAGCCAAAACTCTGAATCCTTCGCGCTCTCCGAGCATTTTGGTGCGCAAAGTCTTTGACTGCAGCTTACTGTCCATGTTGCGAGAGCAGGGATCCTAATACTTAGAGCTAAACTGGGGAGTCTTCTTTCTTGTAACATTGTACACCGGAGAAATGTCTTGATCACTTTCAGTTTCAAGAACGAACGATTAATTGCATGACAAAATATCTGGTGACAATTCGTCAGTGAACCGCAAAAGCATTTGCCATTGAAACAGAAGAGCAGCGGAACAGGGGACACAAACATATAAATATATCTCACTTAAATCATTAACAGATTAAGGAAACGAAAGGGAAGAAATGAGCTGCAGCTGAGTTTCTATTCATTGGGACGCAATCTAACGTTCACTATGAGGCAGAAAGCCGTTCTCTATTTTGCAAAAGTTTACTTTTTTTTTTTCATTATTTCTTTATTATTATTATCATTGTTATTATGCCAAGGCTTTACAGTGATGAATGAGGTCTTGCTTGTAAGACCAACCAGCGTTGGTATTTGTCTAAATTATGAATAACAGTTGGGAAAACAATGCAGTGATGGCACTGGCACCTCATGCACACACAGCATTTCTGCTCCCTTGACATCGCAGCCTGTTCATTATTAAAACAAAACACATACAAAGAAACATATAAAAGTTATAATGCTGAATTGAAATAGTCCGTTGTTGCATTCAGTGTGAACTGAGCATCACTGTGCTGTTATAGCCTTTGTGAAGGATGATGGTTTACATAGATAATGCGAGCTAAGTGTAAAACCTATATGTAATAAATATTATTTTAGCATCCAAATATGTTGCGAATATGGAGAGAGGTAGGCTTCAGTTTCCCTTTAATTTAATTCGTTTTTGGCTTGACGTTTATATAGCCTAAATACTGTTAAAAATAGAGGATTTGTAGTGGAGGGAAGGGAATAAAATAGCCTGTGTTTATAATGTTTGTAAACCTTTAGAGTTTCCGGTATTTTAGCCTACGTAATTTCTGAATGTAATAAAATGCGGCATATATTTTATTCCTCTCAAAACACAATTTTATACAAGTAGTGTTTTTTTATCCATGCAGCAAACATTTTAAGTATCTTATAAAAATTATTTAATGTCTTTAAAACTTTGACCGTTTATTTATTTATTTATTTATTTTTTCGTTTAAAACATCTGCCCAAAATCTAGAAAAGATGATGCTGGCTATTTTTCCCTGGTTGTTTTAGAACATTAAAGGTACAATTTGTAAGATATTTGCAATAAAATATCCAAAAACCACTAGGCTAGTGTTATATATGTTGTCCAGCTGATTACTAACAATGTCTCTAATGTTTTCAACTCCTTGTAAATCATGAGAATATTCCCATTCTAAACAGTGACACAGTGCAGTGCAGTCGCCTGTCAATGACGTTAGTTACCGCCTTTACTGACGTAAAAACCACATGACAACAGTGTCCTGGACAAATGCGGAAGTAGCTTCGCGACAAACTTCAGCTAGAAAGAGATGCTGATCTCGCTTGTGTTTTACTCGACAGGTGATTGTTTTGATTCGTGTCTTTACAGAAAACGTATGCTATTATAACGATCAACAAGATTAGTATTATGGGGCATACACGGCAAACGCGGGGCACCGCGTCTCTAGACCCGCGCAAGGACGAGTCTGATCAATAGTCTGATCGCGTCTTTGCATTGACTTTGTATGTAATCTACTCTCGCAAATCGTCGAACACGCGTTAAATCCATGATTCATCTTTCCGTCTGATTGATGGCCGTCAGCGGTTGGATAGAAGACAACAAATCCCATCATTCCACGCTCCTTCTTAGCGTCATCAAACCACGCGATTGTTATTGTTTTGATAGTGCGCCCTCTAGTGGCAGGTCCTACAACCTGTACCTTTAAGCCCAGTCCATTGCACTACCTTTGCGCTCACATCTGGCATCTTTTGCAGTGTCTCAAAGCAGTTCTGTATGCCACTGGTAAAAGGGTTTACTACAACATTTAACCACTTTTTATTAATAAAAAAATCTAGAAATTGTTTTAAATTTAAATCTTATACAAGAACTACAGCAAAAACCAGTTTGATGCATATTTAACAATATTTTAGAAATTGTATTTGAATATGGCCAGTACTGACTTCAGTGGATTTCATTAAATTCCTTTGAACACAACTGCTCAAAACAGTCTAAATTTATGAAACCTACACATTCAAAACATTATTACTCTGAAATGTTTAATGTAAATGTTAAGTGTAAGTGAAATTAAGTAATGTAAGGTCTTTCATGATGCTGCATATGCTTCGGTGTGAATTTGATAGGTGCTTGATATAAAATAAACAGTGCTTTAAAAAGTCCTTGAATGTGGTGTTCATGAAAGAGTGGGAACCCTGTTAAGTTTTGGAAGTGTTAAAGTGGTAATTACGAAGGAAATCTGACAGCATTCTGTCATCAGAAATATCTTCATTTGTGTTTCCGAAGATGAATGAAGGTCTTGTGGCTGTGGAACGACATGAGAGCGAGTAATTAATGACACAATTTTCATTTTTGGGTGAACTAACCCTTTAAGAACAAACACATGTGTTAGCTTCACTTCAACAGCTTTAATATAACATCATTAACTACATGATAACAATGAAGTATGTACATCCATCACAGAATATTCAGATATTTTTATGTAAAAGCGGTTTAACCTGATTTTGTCATTCACAACACTTGCAGTGATCATACGAAATACTACCCTGCTCATAATCGTTTACACGTGTTATAAATGAGTTTCAGTTCTGGGTCTGAAGGCTCTTAATCTGTGAATGTGTGGCACTGATCAGGCTCATTACATTTCTGAACACATTCACACGCTTGTGTAACCTAAACATTTGCATCTGTTGATATTGTTCAGCCTTCCACCAAGCCGGGCGTCAGGCGGAGGCTGTGCGGGTGCTGGAGCAGCTTACCCATAATGCCGTGGTGGAGAGCAGGTTTAACGACGCCTCGTACTACTACTGGATGCTGTCCATGCAGTGCCTCGACATCGCCAGAGGTGTCTGTGTAATCCAGTGAGAAAGCCACTGAAATATGTTTGGGTGAATGTGAATATATATTTCTTCTCTAGATAACACAGAGAAGAAGGAGGAGATGCTGAAGAAGTTTCACAGTTTCCAGCACTTGGCTGAGCTGTATCACGTCTATCATTCTGTCCACCGCTACATGGTAAGTGTGAGGAGTTAACGAGTGATATCAGCTGCTTTCAGGAGCTCACACTAAAGTGTGTGCAGCACTCATTATTTTACAGGGTTTCTGGGGATCTTAAAACGTTTTAAATTGTACAAGAAAGTCTTAATTATGATTTCAAGATGATTTAAATTTGCGGACAGAAGAATTGCGATATGGCTGAATATGAAGATTAAACTTCAAAAGGCTACTGTTATGATTTCATTGAATAAACATGAGTCGAGTGCTGCTGTTATCAGCGAAAGCGTTCTGTTCTAGCAGTCGCTGTGAATGAGTGACAGTTGTTCTGTTCAGAGTTCAGAAAAAAACTAGTTTTTTAGTTTAGTTTTAGCTATTTTAGTTCCCTTCACTCCACAACAATCCTTTCAATTAACAGTGATTAGAAAAGAACAAGAACTAAAAATATAAGAATCTATAGCAATATAAACCACAAGCTAAAACTAATTTTGCTAAACGAAACTGAAACCAACGCTGGGTCTCTTATTCGATACAGAATCAATGTATTCACGATGTGTTTGAATGCCAAATTATTATTTATTATGTACTTCACTGGCATTCCAGTATCCACCTAGCAACTACTCCTGTTATTGTAAATTATAAACGGTTTGCCTTTATTTGTGCACATTCACAATAAAAACAAATCTTTGTGCTCTTGTAAAATAAGCCTAAAGAAAAACAGGATGATGTTTTCTGGTTTCCTTTCACGCAGCACAAGCATGAACCGTATCTCTGCATACTAGGCTACTTGTTGCAGTTTTTCATTCATTTTCTTAATTTATAATTTAAATAAAAACACATTTCTGGTATAGGCCTATGTATTCCTAGCTTTATGATGTTTTTCTCCGCCAGCAGAAGTGCTGCAGGTGTGTGATGTGATATGAAGTGCATGTCAAATTAATCCGGGAAACAAATGTTTGTATTTTTAACAGGTCACAGACACTTGTCCTTTCTAGTTCTTATTTAAAATAATCTTGTCGGTTTACGGTTAATAATTAGTTAACGAGCGTCCATTGTCGTTTAGGAAAAATAACATCCCTATGAACATCCCTAAGGTAAATATAAAAATGCTCTAGTCTTCAAGAAGAAATCTCTGAACCACTAACTGAAAAAATAACAGTAATGTAAGGTGTGTATGTCTTTAAAAGACTTCTACATGGTGAACGTGTTTCAGAAGTGGACTGTGATGAATGAAGATTCTGGGATAAATGTGTGTGACATTCCTGCATCAAAGTGTGTGAATATATGACAGATGTTCGGATTAATGTCAGGTGTGTTGTTCATATTTGGGTTTTTCTTTTTCAGTCGGAGCCCTTCAGCTCCAACATGCCAGAGATTCTCTTCAACATCTCCCGCTTTCTCTTCCACAACCTGAGCAGAGACGCTCCTCTGGGCATCTCCAAAGTGTATCCTTCACACGCTGCACACGCTCTTCAGCCTTCGGAGGGTCATATATTAGAGCTAAGTTGGGCTGAAGTGTTGACAGAGGTGTGTGTGTGTTTGTGAGTGAGTGGAAGGATGAGTATGATCTGATCTACTCAAACACACATACACTCACTCACACACCTTCTCACGTTCTCTGTCTGTTTTGGGAGAGTTGAGTGTGGCTGTGGATGTGTTCACTGGCTCTAGTCAGATAGCTACTGTAAATCTGCAGAATTCATGATGCTTGTGCTGAATGTGTGCTTGCTGAAGAGTAAGGTCCTTGACGTGTGGAACAGGGACACGCTGTACGCTCTGGCGAAGCAGAGTAAACTCCTGGGAGCGTATAAAGTGGCGCGGCACGCCTTTGAGAAGCTGCAGGGCCTGAAGATCCCGTCCCGCTATCAGGACAGCATGGAGCTCAGCTGCCTGACGGTGCGCTCCAAACCCTACCGTGACAGCGAGGTGTGTGACTCTGGCCCGTCCTACAGCTCTCAGACAGACGCCTGTGGCTCACTGACTGTGTTTCTGCAGGACTTGATCCCGATGTGTTACCGCTGCTCCACCAACAACCCGCTGCTCAATAACCAGGGCAACTCCTGCATCAACTGCAGACAGCCCTTCATATACTCGGCCTCGTCGTACGGTGAGAGCCTCACGCACCTGTCATCATCCAGATCAGTGCTGAAAGATCAGGAGAGCATGGTTTTGCTCCTTTAAACTGTGAGGAACTAAACGAAGAGTGGAATACCAGAGGACTGCTTGTTGATTTTACAACCTGAATTCCGGAAAAGTTGGGACGTTTTTTAAATTTTAATAAAATGAAAACTAAAGGAATTTCAAATCACATGAGCCAATATTTTATTCACAATAGAACATAGATAACGTAGCAAATGTTTAAACTGAGAAATTTTACACTTTTATCCACTTAATTAGCTCATTTAAAATTTAATGCCTGCTACAGGTCTCAAAAAAGTTGGCACGGGGGCAACAAATGGTTAAAAAAGCAAGCAGTTTTGAAAAGATTCAGCTGGGAGAACATCTAGTGATTAATTAAGTTAATTGATATCAGGTCTGTAACATGATTAGCTATAAAAGCTTTGTCTTAGAGAAGCAGAGTCTCTCAGAAGTAAAGATGGGCAGAGGCTCTCCAATCTGTGAAAGACTGCGTAAAAAAATTGTGGAAAACTTTAAAAACAATGTTCCTCAACGCTTTGCAAATCTCATCATCTACAGTGCATAACATCATCAAAAGATTCAGAGAAACTGGAGAAATCTCTGTGCGTAAGGGACAAGGCCGGAGACCTTTATTGGATGCCCGTGGTCTTCGGGCTCTCAGACGACACTGCATCACTCATCGGCATGATTGTGTCAATGACATTACTAAATGGGCCCAGGAATACTTTCAGAAACCACTGTCGGTAAACACAATCCGCCGTGCCATCAGCAGACGCCAACTAAAGCTCTATCATGCAAAAAGGAAGCCATATGTGAACATGGTCCAGAAGCACCGTCGTGTCCTGTGGGCCAAGGCTCATTTAAAATGGACTATTTCAAAGTGGAATAGTGTTTTATGGTCAGACGAGTCCAAATTTGACATTCTTGTTGGAAATCACGGACGCCGTGTCCTCCGGGCTAAAGAGGAGGGAGACCTTCCAGCATGTTATCAGCGTTCAGTTCAAAAGCCAGCATCTCTGATGGTATGGGGGTGCATAAGTGTATACGGTATGGGCAGCTTGCATGTTTTGGAAGGCTCTGTGAATGCTGAAAGGTATATTAAGGTTTTAGAGCAACATATGCTTCCCTCCAAACAACGTCTATTTCAGTGAAGGCCTTGTTTATTTCAGCAGGACAATGCAAAACCACATACTGCAGCTATAACAACAGCATGGCTTCGTCGTAGAAGAGTCCGGGTGCTAACCTGGCCTGCCTGCAGTCCAGATCTTTCACCTATAGAGAACATTTGGCGCATCATTAAACGAAAAATACGTCAAAGACGACCACGAACTCTTCAGCAGCTGGAAATCTATATAAGGCAAGAATGGGACCAAATTCCAACAGCAAAACTCCAGCAACTCATAGCCTCAATGCCCAGACGTCTTCAAACTGTTTTGAAAAGAAAAGGAGATGCTACACCATGGTAAACATGCCCCGTCCCAACTATTTTGAGACCTGTAGCAGAAATCAAAATTGAAATGAGCTCATTTTGTGCCTAAAATTGTAAACTTTCTCAGTTTAAACATTTGCTACGTTATATATGTTCTATTGTGAATAAAATATTGGCTCATGTGATTTGAAAGTCTTTTAGTTTTCATTTTATTAAAATTTAAAAAACGTCCCAACTTTTCCGGAATTCGGGTTGTACATTTATCTTGTCAAATGTTATGGAATTTGGCACATACTGATAAAGGCTGGAATAGGCTACACTACGCTGAACATGTGTGATAATCACAGAGAAAACAGAGATGCAAACTTGCCACCTTTTGCCATTTTGAATTCAAAGTAGGTGTTTACTGTAGGCTAGTCAGAATCTGCCCTGATCTAATTTTGGTTTCACACGTTTGTGTAGTTCTGCCTACACTCTCACAGATCTTCCTATTATAACAAGACCAAAAGAAAGCATAAACGATGTAAATAAGATATGTCTTGTGTAGATAGTTATTGATTATATCAGGAGTTTTCACCTGAGCAAGCTCGGTCAGTTACGCTCACTGTCTCTTACATACATTTACAGTTTGAAAGAAAATGTTCAAGAGGACCATCCACGTACAGTATATATACTGTTTCAGGAATTACTAACAAGAGTGTAAAACTACGTGAGTGAATCCAGCAAAATGATCCGCGATTGACAGTGAACTGTAGCAATGGACGTGACAAACTATCTGACAAACCCATGTCAAAACAGAGCTGTGCTTTAAGTGATGCAGAGTAAATTCATTACAAACTAAGTCTGTGTTGCCTTCAGCAGCTTCTACAGGTCAAGATAACTTACAGCTCTCCTTTATCTGTCCTTTTTAGGCAGGGTTTAAAGAATGTAGTTTTAAAAATTAAATCTAAAAGAAATGACAAAATATTTAATGCATTATTTAACTATTATACCATTAATAATTATCTTAATTTGTAGTTAACTGGTTAAGTATTTAAATAATTGTACATACTTGGCTGTTGGTGTCTGGGCTTATTTATTTATTTTTAAATCACATAAGACTTTGTGACTTCTTGCACTTGCTATACTTCATAGTCATTTTATAATAAATCCAAAAGCAAGACGTGAGATAACTAGAGAGTTGAAATGTGAATCGAGCTCATGAGTGATCCTCTGCTGCCATCTACTGTATATAATGGACGTTTCATGTCATGGTCATTTTTAAGTCTTTGTTTTCTTTTTGTTTCCACCAATGTTCTGCCAACAAATGCCAAATTCTCCAGACTGTAAAATCAGGGTAAAAATGGTGTAGTGTAGTCTTTAGAGTGTGTTCAAATGTCATGTTCTACACACCTGCTGGTTTCTTTCAGAATTAAGATCACTTTCAGTCCATGCAGATTGACATTTTGGGTAAAGCTTTTTGGCACTCAATACCATAACCATGTAATGCATCAACAAATCAGCCCAAGAATGTGAAGTATCTTTGCAGCATGTTCATGTGCTCTATCTGGACAAAAGTACAGGGACACCTGACCATTACATCAGCAGGGATTTTAATAATGTTGCATTCTAAATAAATAGGCATGAGATTTTGGAGTGTTTCTGTGGGAATTCGTGCCCATTTATCCAGTAGAGCATTTGTGAGGTCAGAGAAGGCCTGGTTCACAGTCTCCATTAGAGTTCATCCTAAAGTTGGTGGATGAGGGTTGCTCATGCTGGAATAGAAAAGGCTGTTCCCCCATGGTGACGTTCTCTTGGTGTCCATCAGACCCAGAGTGATTGGTCGCCCCACAGAGAGTCCAGTGTCGACGTGCTTGAGGTTTTGTGCTGATATTAATGGCAGTGGGTCATGTCCTGATGGGTGGTTCTGTGTTCAGAGGTTCTGCCGCTGGTGGAGTTCTATCTGGAGGAGGATATCTCAGACGAGGAGGCCGTGTCTCTCATCGACCTGGAAGTGCCTCGTGTGCAGACGAACAGCAGCTGGCAGGAGACGAGCAGCGGCGGTAACGTCTCAGTCACATTCACATTCACATTGCTTTACCATTCATACGCAGAGGTCAAGAGCCAGAGGAAGTGGCGTGGAGATCGTAGACTAATTCTGATACAAGCTGATCAGTTTGTTCTGTTTGAAGACAGTAGGATTAATTATTGAACAAAAATGCCAGAAATACTATACAGCAGACTGTCTTTTTTTAGTGCCGTGCATCAATATTGCACTCGTCAGTCAACAGAGAGCCGCTTTTTGTTACCTCCGTGTCGAACTAACTTTATGCAGAGGACAGTGTTGTATCGAGCAATGGTGGTATGGGATTCTCTTCCGCAGGTTTTGATTTTGGGAATGAATGCAATGACTTTTCGTAAAAGATTAAGACTTTATTTATTTACATTAGAATAATTGTTATTATTTATATTTGTTGCTTTTTTGATATGAATGGTTGAAGAGAGGGAAAATTATGAACCCTATAGTAGTATAGCTGTAACTGTGCATTGTGATAATGAATAATGTAGAGCAGTTGTTTTATTGTTTTATTTTTAGTACGTTGTATTGTCATGTATGAACGTGTGCACTCCATTTTTGTCTGTATAATGTATTGTTTTATGTTATAAGAATATTTTTTTTGTTGAAGTCTATAGACCCCAGGAAGAATAGCTAATGCTTTTGCAACAGCTAATGGGGATCTTAATAAACTAAACTAAACTAAACATGTTCAGTGACCATTCTGACTTGACTGCCATTCACAATGAACTACACTTTAATAATTTCATGTGAATCTGAATAATGGTCTTTAAAGGAGTTCAGAAACATCACAGAAAGCCTTTTCTGGAAAACCGTGTCGTCTAAATCGAGCCGCATTCAAACATGTGATGTTAGATATCAGTGAAAGTGTGTATTTGTTTAGAGATCTACAAGCTAATAATCAGAGGGGTGGGTGTCTGGGCTCAGAGCAGGCCGAGGACATAGAGTGTGCTTAACTCTGTGTGTGTGTGTGTGTGTGTGTGTGTGTGTGTGTGTGTGTGTGTGTGTGTGTGTGTGTGTGTGTGTGTGTGTGTGTGTGTGTGTGGGTGTCAGAAGCCCAGTGCCTGCGGATGGATGATGGGATTGAAGACCCAGAGGACGACCCCTTCACAGCCAAACTCAGCTTTGAGGTGAGAGGGTTCAGCATCTATGTGTGTGTGTGTGTGTGTGTGTGTGTGTGTGTGTGTGTGTGTGTGTGTGTGTGTGTGTGTGAGAGAGAGCAGTAGTTCCTCAGGTAGATGTGTGTGTGTGTTCCCGGTTCCGGTTTACCTAATTAATGCAGCCTAAAAATTCTTTAACGGATTTGGATAATAAAAGCATATTAGTATGTTATGTGTAAGCCAGGTTAAAGAGATGGGTCTTTAATCTAGATTTAAACTGCAAGAGTGTGTCTGCCTCCCGAACAATGTTAGGTAGGTTATTCCAGAGTTTAGGCGCCAAATAGGAAAAGGATCTGCCGCCTGCAGTTGATTTTGATATTCTAGGTATTATCAAATTGCCTGAGTTTTGAGAACGTAGCGGACGTAGAGGATTATAATGTAAAAGGAGCTCATTCAAATACTGAGGTGCTAAACCATTCAGGGCTTTATAAGTAATAAGCAATATTTTAAAATCTATGCGATGTTTGATAGAGAGCCAGTGTAGTGTTGACAGGACCGGGCTAATATGGTCATACTTCCTGGTTCTAGTAAGAACTCTTCCTGCTGCATTTTGGACTAGCTGTAGTTTGTTTGCTAAGTGTGCAGAACAACCACCCAATAAAGCATTACAATAATCTAACCTTGAGGTCATAAATGCATGGATTAACATTTCTGCATTTGACATTGAGAGCATAGGCCGTAATTTAGATATATTTTTGAGATGGAAAAATGCAGTTTTACAAATGCTAGAAACGTGGCTTTCTAAGGAAAGATTGCGATCAAATAGCACACCTAGGTTCCTAACTGATGACGAAGAATTGACAGAGCAACCATCAAGTCTTAGACAGTGTTCTAGGTTATTACAAGCACAGTTTTTAGGTCCTATAATTAACACCTCTGTTTTTTCAGAATTTAGCAGTAAGAAATTATTAGTCATCCAGTTTTTTATATCGACTATGCAATCCATTAGTTTTTCAAATTGGTGTGTTTCACCGGGCTGCGAAGAAATATAGAGCTGAGTATCATCAGCATAACAGTGAAAGCTAACACCATGTTTCCTGATGATATCTCCCAAGGGTAACATATAAAGCGTGAAGAGTAGCGGCCCTAGTACTGAGCCTTGAGGTACTCCATACTGCACTTGTGATCGATAGGATACATCTTCATTCACAGCTACGAACTGATGGCGGTCATATAAGTACGATTTAAACCATGCTAATGCACTTCCACTGATGCCAACAAAGTGTTCAAGTCTATGCAAAAGAATGTTGTGGTCAATTGTGTCAAACGCAGCACTAAGATCCAATAAAACTAATAGAGAGATACACCCACGATCAGATGATAAGAGCAGATCATTTGTAACTCTAAAGGGGGTCACACACCGGATGAGAAGCGCAGCGCCGCGTCGCGTCGCGCCACGTATTTATAATTCGAACACATTATTCTCAATGAGTGTACACACACCGGCGGCGCCATTCGGCGTCTGTCCGCGGCGCCCAGCTACGACTCAGAACTCTGTTCAAATTCCTGCCGCGCCACAGAGCACCATCTGCATAGTTTTATATTAAATAACATCATATTTGTTTCAAACCATTGTTTATACATTATACCAAGATACCACTGCTGCAAAATACTAGGCTACTTACATTAGTTGTACAGCTTGAATAAAATGTAAACATATATAATAAACGTAGTCATTTTAATCTTTTATTTTTCTCTTGAGACATATTTTACATAGGCTACGCAAAATATTACAGTATTTGCCTGTCGTGATTACATTCAGTCTCAATGGCAGCCACCTAGTGGATTTACAAGGTCACAACCATCACAACACACTTCAGGTGATTTAAATAGCGGAGTAGCGGGCCGCAAAAGACGACAAACTAATCAAGGACATAGGGAAATACCCGGATTCAAATATTCAAAGACAACACGAGGAAGTCATAAACGTGGAGGAAGATCGCGTTTGTCATCGGTTTTTCAGGTAAGAATGTCTAATTTTCGATCTGAGGTAAAATGTTCAGTGACAGTCCTTAGAAACGTTAAGATATAATGTCAATGTCAATGTCACCTTTATTTATATAGCGCTTTAAACAAAATACATTGCGTCAAAGCAACTGAACAACATTCATTAGGAAAACAGTGTCAATAATGCAAAAATGATAGTTAAAGGCAGTTCATCATTGAATTTAGTTATGTCATTTCTGTTCAGTTAAATAGTGTCTGTGCATTTATAAGCATACCTATATAATTTTTTTTAGCTTCTTTGTTTTTATTGAGCAAACAAATCAGTATTAGTAGCTACAGCATTAGAAATGTTGAAAATTGCTTATAATAATACAAAACAATTTATTAATGGCAATCTAGTAGCTAGTGATAATCTAGACTAAATTATAACACAGATTCTTTTCATTAATTAACGTTCAAAACTCATCAATGATCAATTAAAATAATATATTTAAAATAATAATAATAAATGAATTAAAACTCATCTTCATCTTGCTGCTCAGAACTTGATTCAATATTGAGCTCCAGCAGAATGTGCGCGTCCGGTGTGCGATACCTCGAGCTGTCCTACATGTGGAGCGACGCGACGCGGCGCTTCTCTACCGGTGTGCGACCGCCTTAAGGAGAGCAGTCTCAGTACTATGATACGGTCAAAATCCTGACTGGAAATCCTCACAGATACCATTTTTCTCTAAGAAGGAATATAATTGTGAGGATTCCCTTTTCTGTCCAAGATACTAGAAAAGGTGGTGATTCGAGATCGGTCTATAATTAACTAGTTCTTTGGGGTCAAGTTGTGTTTTTTTGATGAGAGGCTTAATAACAGCCAGTTTGAAGGTTTTGGGGACATATCCTAATGACAATGAGGAATTAATAATAGTCAGAAGAGGATCTATGACTTCTGGAAGCACCTCTTTTAGGAGCTTAGATGGTATAGGGTCTAACATACATGTTGTTGGTTTAGATGATTTAACAAGTTTATACAATTCTTGCTCTCCTATAGTAGAGAATGAGTGGAACTGTTCCTCTCAAAGAGAAGAAAAGTAATCGGATCTAGCAGTTTTTAATGCTTTTCTGTAGGATAGGTTACTTTCCCGCCAAGCAATACGAAATACCTCTAGTGTTGTGAGAGCAGTAGTTCCTCAGGGAGATGTGTGTGTGTGTGTGTGTGTGTGTGTGTGTGTGTGTGAGAGCAGTAGTTCCTCAGGGAGATGTGTGTGTGAGTGTGTTGTGCTGGTGTTTACAGCAGGGTGGCCGAGCGTTCGTGCCGGTGTTGGTGAATCGTGGCGTGCTGAGGTCCATGTCCAGACGAGATGTTCTGATCAAGCGCTGGCCCAGACCTCTCAGCTGGCAGTACTACCGCTCTCTGCTGCCAGACGTCAGCATCACCATGTGCCCGTCCTGCTTCCAGGTACACACACACACACACACACACACTCACACTCTCTCTGCTGGTGCTTGATAGTATTGTCTGGTGTTTTCACAGATGTTTCACAGTGAGGACTACGAGCTGCTGGTTCTTCAGCACAACTGCTGTCCGTACTGCCGCAGACCCATCGACGAGCCCAGCTAGCACAGCAGTGTGCGTGGATTAGCCTCCAGACCATCACCTCACCTGTGTGTGTTAATGATTGAGCGGTTAGAAACACGTCAGTAAATGCCAGCTCAGCACAGTCTCTGATAGGATCAGCCGGATCAGCCAGCCAAGCTGATTACAGCGTTTGTACATGTGAGGACATACATACGCCGGATCTCACACACACACACACACACACACACACACACACACACGCACACGCACACACACACACACACTCACACACGCACACACACACACACACGCACACACACACACACACACGCACACACACACACACACACACACACACGCATGCACTCATGCAGACACATGCACACACACACACACACACACAGAGCTCTGTTCACTTCAACAAGTTTGCTTGGATTCTGACCATTTAAATAAAGAGTAAAATGAATGTCTCTAATATGTATTGTTGTAATGTTTTCCTATCGTCAGAGCTGAGTTTTTGCATTGATTGCTTCCTGTAGAATGTGTGAGTGATTTTTGCCGGTAAAGCCCTGGGGGCTCATTTATAAACATTGCATACATACAAAATAGGCATAAAAATTGTGTACGCAATTTTCCACGCACATAACAGAATTTTTTTTTTTTTTAAACTCGCTGTGAATATGTACTCACCTTATGGACATTCTAGACCATGCGTACTCACTTTTTTTCCTGTCGTGAGAGAAGTAATGATTTTAAAATCTGTTTTCATTTCCATATACACATTTTTATTAATGAGAGTGGAATATTTAATGTAAATAAGCACTGAAAATACATAAAGTCATTATGCAGAAGTTAAACAAAAATTATATGAATTTAGACCCATTAAGTGGATGTGCTTGATCACTTTTTACTGTGGCACACTGTTTTAATGACAGCGAGGAGCGAGTGAAGGTGACATTCAGCCAAGTATGGTGACCCATACTCAAAATTCATGCCCTGCGTTTAACCCATCCAAAGTGCACACACACACACACACACACACACGGAGCAGAGGGCATCATGTATGCTGTGGTGTCCGGGGAGCAGTTGGGGGTTAGATGTCTTGCTCAAGGACACATCAGTCGTGGTATTGCCGGCCCGAGACTCGAACCCATCCCAAGGGTTAGGAGTCAAACTCTCTAACCACTAGGCCACGACTTCAGAATATATTTTAGTGAGATCAATGCTCAATGATGTGCACTCACTGATATTGTGGTGGACACTGCTGGATTCAGAGGAGCGGTCCAGTGATAATAACTTACTGTTCAACCACAGCTGTGTGAAGGCATCTCCACAACATTATGAAAAATGCCACTGTATTTGAAGAAGAAAACATGAGGAAAATAATTAGCACGTTTTCTTTTTAAAATAGGCTACTTTGTCAGTGACATGCCAAGTCAGACAATTCTATTTACACTGCAATAAATATAGGCTAAATACTACTAAAAGATGTCCACCTTATCAGCAAAACTGCAGAATTTTTTTTTTTTTATTTGAATTGTTTAAAACAATTGAAATGCTATTCGGCCAGTGGAAAAGAAAGAGATCAACTCTATTCTAAAATACTTATCTGAGAACTGTTTAAACAGTTGTTTTTATGGATTTTTATTTGTATATATTTATGCTAAATCATAATAAGGATACTGGATGATTTTTAGCAATAAAAATTGTGTATGGCAAAAATGGCATGTATAGTCCGTATCTCATATTTCCTTAATGTCTTGTACCTTTAACAGTGTTAAATATGGTGTCAGGTGGATGGGAATATGCATGGAAATGATATGCAGATGAGGTTATAAAGAACAAGGTGTTGTGATGGTGATATCGGGGAGGAGTCGGGCTGGAGATGCTTTCCCCTGACTGGGATTTATAAAGATTCCTGCACAGGTTCTGGTGTACGCATGGTTTTATAAATCTGAAAACTTTTTCTTGTCATGTTCTCCAAATCCGATCCAATCAACATTTTGTGTTTGACGTCATGAGCTCAAAGTCTCCACATACAGTAATGACCATCACTCTCAGTACCAGCTTCTCTTTTTCATATTCCCATCATCCATCCATCTATTCTCCACACTTCTTGTGCTCTGTGAGGCGGTTCAACCCAAGTGTGTGGACGAATGGCCAGTCCAAGAAGGAAAAGGCCCAAAAGCACACAGAAGTGTCATCTGCATGTAGTTGTCTCTAATTCACTGCAGCTCTCAGACAATGTGCCCATGATCAGTCTCTTCATTTATTACCTTTCAAAGATGGAAACCATACTAGTTTTTACAATTAAGTGAACTATATGAGTATGTTTTGTATATTTTCACCAATTCTGAGTCCATCTGTCCCCAAATTCTTGTAATGTGATGTGATGTAATTTTCCATCATGTTAGTCTTTAATAATGTCAATTTAAGTAACGAGTCAGTCTCCGGCTGCTTTAGGAAGTGACATCATCAGTGGGAAACAGCACAAACATGAGCAGGTATTAGCGGTGAAGTTTGAACAGATTGTTCTCGCTCTGAATCATTCTTGTTCGACGGTTAATAAATGATCTCTCAGTCCCGCCCTGCAGCATTATTTCAGCATCCTCACTGTTTTTGTCATTGTGTAAGTGATCGTGTGTTATGAAGTTGAAGCGTGTGTGGCTGGGCTTCACCAGAGCAGCTTTCTGTGGTCTAGTAGTGGGTAAAGACCCATGAAACAAAGACAAGTTCAAGTGTTGGGAAACAAGACATGGACCTAATAAAACCCAATGACTGTGCTTGTGGTTTTTGTTGGAGCTTGTGCATTGGCCCTTATAGAGACATATTCATTTATGTGAAGTTATGGGTCTGTTTTACCTTGTGGATTATTAGGCTTCTCTGACCCCAATCTGCCTGTAACTCCATTCCTCCAAATTGCAGCACCTCACTGTAATCTCTCATTTAGTCTTAATCTGAGCACATGGGGGGCATATAAGAGAGGTGCTCGCATCCCGCAGAGCAGATCTCACTCTCAGTCACTTTCTACTGAGGAGAAGGTTCACTCAAGCAAGCATGAATGGAACGGAAGGTCCGAACTTCTACGTGCCTATGTCCAACAAGACGGGTTTGGTGCGGAGCCCGTTTGAGGAGCCACAGTACTATCTGGCAGAGCCGTGGAAGTACTCGCTCCTGGCGGCGTACATGCTCTTCCTCATCATCACTTCGTTCCCCGTCAACTCCCTCACGCTCTACGTCACCGTGCAGCACAAGAAGCTGCGCACGCCGCTCAACTACATCCTGCTCAATCTGGCCGTGGCCGACCTGTTCATGGTTGTGGGCGGCTTCACCGTCACCCTCTACACCGCCCTGCACGGGTACTTCGTCCTGGGGGTCACCGGCTGCAGCATCGAAGGCTTCTTCGCCACGCTGGGAGGTGAGTCCTTCATCTCTGCAGACAAACACGGCTCATCTGTGTACCCCTGAGATATTCATCAGACAACAGCCAGAAGATGTCAGGATCACATGTCACTCGTAAACATTTAGCCTATTTTATTACGTTGTCTTCAAGACAATTTTGTTTCACATTTTTCATACAGATCTTAATGTTTTATCTTTATTTTTTTTTATATTCTAGTAACTATAATAGGTGTTTTAATGTATTAGTTGAAAGTACAGTAAAACAGATTTTAAGTAAGATTTTTTAGTTACATTCCTTAAAGTTTAAATATGTATATTTAGTTGTTTTCTTTTAAATTTCGCATCATAATAATATTGGCAAGACCATTGACCACATTTCACTTTCGTCTCGTTATACTACAAAGCAAAAACTAATAATACCTCTAGGCAGTTATTGCTGTACTGTCTTTAACATGCTGATTTTAAAGTCATTGTGAGCGCTAGTGTAAGAGGACACCGGTACACCTCTTCGCTGGGGGAGACCTATACAGCAAGCCTTAGGCAAGGCAATGGGACGCAGTGTCCAGGGAACCATGAACCTGAGACGTTCCCTTTCAAGTGGAACTCACACTGCTTCTGAGAAGACACTTTGGGGAACAAATGCCAGTATGTCATGCTGAGACAGGGGTTACACGCACTCAAATAAGGACTCAACCGTCTAAACAAGGAGCCACTCACACTTGATGTCACTGTGTAGACTTTGGCGAGAAAGGCCCACTATGCCCCAACATCTGGGGGAAGGAAGCTGATAAAATATGAGGAGGGACACCATATTAGTTGGTGACATCTTTAAATTGTGCATGACTAGGAATGTTTGCCGCCTGCAGTTGATTTTGCTATTCTAGGTATTATCAAATTGCCTGAGTTTTGAGAACGTAGCGGACGTAGAGGATTATAATGTAAAAGGAGCATTATACTGGTGGTCACACCAGTAGTGATGTCACAGAATGTCCTTGTCCAATGGCATTGTGGCATTGAAGCACAAGCTTCAGACACCAGTCACACTGGAGGCATTCTCCATAGCATCTTCTCAGTGAGTTTCACTTGAAAAAGAGCTGATGCTGTTGCCTGTCAGCCCTGCTCCCCGGGACCCACCGTCCTGCTAAGATTATTTCCAACCGGTCTCAGCACACCTGCTTGATCCTGAAAAGCTTGATTAGCTGGTCCAGGTGTGTTTGATTAGTGTTGGGGCTGAACTCTGCAGGAAGATCCGTCCCCAGGAGCAGGATTGAAGACCTCTGTCTTAAACCATCATTTGTGTCATTTTATATAATGACAGCGATATACATCAGTTTATAGTAATTCTGCTTTCTGACTGCAGCAGGTTTATCAGGACAAGAAAACACTGAAACCAGAGCCATTGAGGATTCTGAAATAAACTATCCCCTCTCTCATCTCTAGCGTGGACTATGAGGAGACTAAGTTCGGAGCTGAAGTGATCGATGGCTTCTCTGTGTTTGTCAGGTGAGATCGCGCTGTGGTCTCTGGTGGTTTTGGCTGTCGAGCGTTATATTGTGGTGTGTAAGCCGATGACAACGTTTCGTTTCGGAGAGAAGCGTGCCATTGTGGGAGTGGGCTTCACCTGGGTCATGGCCCTCACCTGCTGCATGCCACCCCTGCTGGGCTGGTCCAGGTACTCCATCACAGTCTCCAGCAAAACACACAGCTTTATCCACTCATTTGTCAACTGAATAGCCCCCAACAGTGAAGTGTGAAGCTGGGACCGTGAGCTACCGAGCATCCTGATGTCTGACTGGAGGTTTGGGGTCATGTGACTGTGTGCAGGTATATTCCAGAGGGAATGCAGTGCTCCTGTGGAATAGATTACTACACTCCCAAACCTGAGATCAACAACACCTCGTTTGTCATCTACATGTTCATCCTGCACTTCTCCATCCCACTGCTCATCATCTTCTTCTGCTACAGTCGCCTTCTCTGCACTGTCCGTGCGCTAAGATACACACACACACACACACACACACACAGTAGCCACAAACTACTATTGTTTATCAGCATCCATGACCACAAACACCACACAGGTCATTTGTTTCCTGTGGTCAGGCCGCTGCTCAGCAGCAGGAATCGGAGACGACCCAGAGGGCCGAACGGGAAGTGACACGTATGGTGGTTGTCATGGTGATCGCGTTCTTAGTGTGCTGGGTGCCGTATGCCAGCGCGGCCTGGTACATCTTTGGTAATCAGGGGGCGGAGTTTGGTCCTATTGTCATGACGATACCTGCTTTCTTTGCTAAGAGTGCAGCACTTTACAACCCTGTCATCTACATCATACTCAACAGACAGGTGAGACCGCCCGAAATCATGTACTACGTACTAATATACTACTACAGTATTACGTAAATGTAAAAACAGTTCTAAAGAAAAACAAAGCTGAACTATTCAAGCAATACACAGAAGTGCTCTTTCATTCATTCCTGAATGAATCAGTGTTTTTGAATAAATATGACTCACTCATGCAGAAAGTCACATGACTACATCAGCGTCAAATACTGCTCAGATCAAATTCTAGCTGCATTAACTATTGTAGCATCTGTTTTAAAACAGTATGGAGGAGCTCAAACATCTCAAATGGTTAGACCGCTGTGCATTATGAACGACACTGAAGAGAAGAAGAGCAGACACCACAGTGCCATCCACCAAATTACAGTCTACATGCCCATCACAGTTTCAGCATACTAACAGGAACAGGCTTAACTCTTATAGTTTGTTGTGAAAATCTAATTGATGAAAAGTTACAGCTGTGGATGTCACAAGTTGTGGATCTCAACACTTTTATTGCATGTTCTTACCAAATGATCAAATGTCATAACATCTAATAAGCTTGCAGGCTAATGGCTAATACACCGAACGGTTCATAATCTGTATCTTCATTATTTACAATTGTAATTAACAGAGTAGCTACAACAGGCAGCTGAAATCTGAGTATGTATAAAAAGCAACAAGCTCTGCCCACGTCAGACATTGAACCAAACACTACTTCATGATGAGTGTCTTGTGAAAATTTGTTTGCCATAATCCTGGATGTGTTTGCACTGGTCCAGTTCAGGAACTGCATGCTCACTACGGTCTGCTGTGGAAAGAACCCGTTTGGTGAGGAGGAGACCAGCATGACGGCCTCCAGTAAGACTCAGTCCTCTGTGGTCTCGTCCAGTCAGGTGGCTCCCGCCTGACCGACAGCTGGACAAATGCACCCAGCAGTCTCTTACAGACCAAATACGTCACTCCAAATCATCCAGTCTGCAACTACATCTACTACTTCACTTTTTCCTGCCCTTGAATCTTACACATTTTGTAAAAACTGACCAATCAGATCTCTATAATACTGCAGCATGTGATTGTGTTAAATACTTGTAATGTGTTAAGTAACTTGATGGCATTCCTATGTATTTATCTCAACATCTGTTCCATTAGTTATGCCTGATAATCCAGCAGTTTGATGAGTATTTAATTATGATCTGTTATGATTTTGACCTTTTAACCTTATGTTCTGAGTCCATGTGATGTTTCTTCAAAGTTTGATGTTGACCAGGCATGAGACTGAGTGCTAGAGCCAGAAGAGACGTCAGGAGATTCACCTCACACCCAGTGAAACAGTTCTCTAGATGTTTAGATGTCAATGTCGTCTGTGGAAGAATTATGATTAAATATTTAAATTTGTAAAGACATGAATTTGCCTGCAAATTACAAAATAGAGGCAAAGCAGAAATAAAAGTTCATGTAAAAACAAAAATGCTAACTAAAAGATGACAAAGAAAACTGGCAGTTACACAATGTTTTAGTAAAGTTTGTCTTTATTGATAAAATGTCCCTTTCTCCAAAAAAATTAATAATTTCCAGCAGAATATCTACAAAAATTATGCACACGCTTTGGTTTGGACCCATTCGAGAAAGACCCAAGACCTTCAAATAATAATAATTAACAAAAATGCAACAGTCTCATTCAAGTCTATTAAATGTTTATCATAGTAACTTGAAGTCCAAGGCATCGTGGATTTAAAATGAACGGCCGCTGAACAGCACAGGCACAAATATCCCAACGTTATTCACACAACACTGTGAAATCATCATACAGCTATACATATTGCTATGGAGAAGGTCTTGTATAATCCAGTGCATAAGTGGCTCTCCCCAAGCGTGGGTTCAGTGCGTCACATGACCACAGGGCTTCAGGACCCTGGAGTCCACAATTAATTAACAAACTCCTAGTTCAAGGTCAATAGTTGAATACTATAGCAAAAGAAAATCAACAAAATCATCACTTAAAGAACAAGCGGTGAAACGGGTGTTTCCCCCTCACTTCTTGATTAGCCACATCGGTTCAGTAAATGTGGGATAGTTTTGATCAGATATGGACATCAGAACTTCATGTCCTTTGAGGCGGCGGTCAGGGGAATGAATGTGGGCTCAGGCCTCACTGCTGCACTCATAGATGTTGTCTTCCACCAGCGCAATGACCTGCTCGAACTTGTGCTGCAGCTGAGTGCGTCGAGCCGTCGGGCTGGAGTCCAGCGCGCTCACCACCTGAGACACACACACACACACACATCAATATATAATTACAGTTTACTCAAAATCTTCTTTTAAAGGTATTCTGACATCAGTTAAATGACAAAACAGATCACAAAACCATTTCAATCAGTGTATGTGCTTTAAAATACAGCAGCTAAAACATTCAGAACTGCAGTGCTGTAGTACTCAAGTACAGGCTTGCCATGATCTTGCCAAGTAAGACGTGATCCTGGATCAACATTATTATCCAAAAATATAGATTTAGCCCGATCCTTACCCCTAACCCTACCCATAATTTATTCCTAAAATCAGTGGGAAATGATAGCTGATTAACAAGGGTGTAGAAGCACCTAACCCTGACTGTAAGCCTAAAACAGATATTTCCTGAAAAGTTATATCTCAATTCTGATTCTCAATTCCAGGATCGTGTTGTACTTGGTGAAATCACCCAAGTACAGACTCAAGTCCGAGACCATATTTTATATGACTGGTTGAGACAAACAATAGTCAAATGCTTTCAGCTTGCTGTAAATCAATGCACATTGTATATAGGAAACAATTTGATTTTATGGACAGGCTTATTCATGTAGCAGTCTGGGTTTGAGGTGTGGCTTCTGTAGAATGTTGAGTTTGGGGTGTGGCTGCTGTAGTAGACTGAGTTTGGGGTGTGGCTAATATAGCAGGCAGATTTTTGGGTGTGGCTTCTTAGGGGTGTTGAGTTTGGGGTGTGGCTGCTGAAGCAGGATAACTTTGGGATGTGTCTACTGTAGCAGCCTGAGTTTGGTGTGTGGCTGCTGTTGTAGACTGAGTTTGAGGTGCTGCTGCTTTAGCAAGCTAAGTTTGGGGTGTGGCTGCTGTATTAGACTGAGTTTGGGGTGTGGCTTCTGTAGCAGACTGAGTTTGGGGTGTGGCTTCTGTAGCAGACTGAGTTTGGTGTGTGGTTGCTGAAGCAGTCTGAGTTTGGGGTATGGCTGCAGTATTAGACTGAGTTTGGGGTGTGGCTGCTGTAGCAGATTGAGTTTGGGGTGTGGCTGCTGTATTAGACAGAGTTTGGGGTGTGGCTGCTGTAGCAGACTGAGTTTGGGGTGTGGGTACTGTAGCAGGCTGAGTTTGGGGTGTGGCTGCTGTATTAGACTGAGTTTGGGATGTGGTTGCTGTAGCAGTCTGAGTTTGGGGTGTGGGTACTGTAGCAGGCTGAGTTTGGGGTGTGGCTGCTGTAGCAGGCTGAGTTTGGGGTGTGGTTGCTGTAGCAGTCTGAGTTTGGGGTGTGGGTACTGTAGCAGGTTGAGTTTAGGGTCTGGCTGCTGTAGCAGGCTGAGTTTGGGGTGGGGCTTCTGTAGAATGTTGAGATTTGGGTGTGGCTAATATAGCAGGTAGAGGTTGGGGTGTGGCTACTCCAGCAGGCTGAGTTTGGGGTGTGGCTGCTGTAGTAGACTGAGTTTGGGGTGTGGCTAATATAGCAGGCAGATTTTTGGGTGTGGCTTCTTAGGGGTGTTGAGTTTGGGGTGTGGCTGCTGAAGCAGGATAACTTTGGGATGTGTCTACTGTAGCAGCCTGAGTTTGGTGTGTGGCTGCTGTTGTAGACTGAGTTTGAGGTGCTGCTGCTTTAGCAAGCTAAGTTTGGGGTGTGGCTGCTGTATTAGACTGAGTTTGGGGTGTGGCTTCTGTAGCAGACGGAGTTTGGTGTGTGGTTGCTGAAGCAGTCTGAGTTTGGGGTATGGCTGCAGTATTAGACTGAGTTTGGGGTGTGGCTGCTGTAGCAGATTGAGTTTGGGGTGTGGCTGCTGTATTAGACAGAGTTTGGGGTGTGGCTGCTGTAGCAGACTGAGTTTGGGTGTGGCTTCTGTAGCAGACTGAGTTTGGGGTATGGCTGCTGTATTAGACTGAGTTTGGGGTGTGGCTGCTGTAGCAGATTGAGTTTGGGGTGTGGCTGCTGTATTAGACAGAGTTTGGGGTGTGGCTGCTGTAGCAGACTGAGTTTGGGGTGTGGCTTCTGTAGCAGACTGAGTTTGGTGTGTGGTTGCTGAAGCAGTCTGAGTTTGGGGTATGGCTGCCGTATTAGACTGAGTTTGGGGTGTGGCTGCTGTAGCAGATTGAGTTTGGGGTGTGGCTGCTGTATTAGACAGAGTTTGGGGTGTGGATGCTGTAGCAGACTGAGTTTGGGGTGTGGCTACTGTAGCAGACTAGTTTGGTGTGTGGTTGCTGTAGCAGTCTGAGTTTGGGCTGTGGCTGCTGTAGCAGATTGAGTTTGGGGTGTGGCTGCTGTAGCAGATTGAGTTTGGGGTGTGGCTGCTGTATTAGACTGAGTTTGGGGTGTGGTTACTGTAGAATGTTGAGTTTGGGGTGCGGCTGCTTTAGCAGGCCACCTTTGGGGTGTGGCTGCTGTAGTAAACTGAGTTTGAGGTGTGGCTACTGTAGCAGACTGAGTTTGGGGTCTGGCTGCTGTAGCAGACTGACTTTGGGGTATGGTTACTGTAGGAGACTGAGTTTGGGGTGTGGCTTCTGTAGCAGCCTGTGATTGGGGTGTGGCTGCTGTAGCAGGCTGAGTTTGGGGTGTGGCTGCTGTAGCAGGCTGAGTTTGGGGTGTGGCTGCTGCAGCAGACTGAGTCTGGGGTGTGGCTGCTGTATTAGACTGAGTTTGGGGCGTGACTTCTGTAGCAGGCTGAGTTTGTGGTGTGGCTTCTGTGGAATGTTTAGTTTGAGGTGTGGCTGCTGTAATAGACTGAGTTTGGGGTGTTGCTGCTGTAGTAAACTGAGTTTGGGGTGTGGTTACTGTAGCAGTCTGAATTTGGGGTGTGGCTTCTGTAGCAGACTGAGTTTGGTGTGTGGTTGCTGTAGCAGACTGAGTTTGGGATGGGGCTTCTGTACAATGTTGAGATTGGGGCGTGGCTACTGTAGCAAGCTGACATTGGAGTGTGGCTGCTGTAGCAGGCTGAGTTTGGTGTGTGGTTGATGTCGCAGTCTGAGTTTGGGGTGTGGGTACTGTAGCAGGCTGAGTTTGGGGTGTGGCTGCTGTAGCAGGCTGAGTTTGGGGTGTGGTTGCTGTAGCAGTCTGAGTTTGGGGTGTGGGTACTGTAGCAGGTTGAGTTTAGGGTCTGGCTGCTTTAGCAGGCTGAGTTTGGGGTGGGGCTTCTGTAGAATGTTGAGATTTGGGTGTGGCTAATATAGCAGGTAGAGGTTGGGGTGTGGCTACTCCAGCAGGCTGAGTTTGGGGTGTGGCTGCTGTAGTAGACTGAGTTTGGGGTGTGGCTGCTGTAGTAGACTGAGTTTGGGGTGTGGCTAATATAGCAGGCAGATTTTTGAGTGTGGCTTCTTAGGGGTGTTGAGTTTGGGGTGTGGCTGCTGAAGTAGGATAACTTTGGGATGTGTCTACTGTAGCAGGCTGAGTTTGGTGTGTGGCTGCTGTTGTAGACTGAGTTTGGGGTGTATCTACTAAAGCAGGCTGAGTTTGGGGCGTGGTTACTGTAGAATGTTGAGTTTGGGGTGCGGCTGCTTTAGCAGGCCACCTTTGGGGTGTGGCTGCTGTAGTAAACTGAGTTTGAGGTGTGGATACTGTAGCAGGCTGAGTTTGGGGTGAGGCTGCTGTAGCAGGCTGTAGTTTGGGGCGTGACTTCTGTAGCAGGCTGAGTTTGTAGTGTGGCTTCTAAGGAATGTTGAGTTTGAGGTGTGGCTGCTGTATTAGACTGAGTTTGTGGTGTTGCTGTTGTAGTAGACTGAGTTTGGGGTGTGGTTACTGTAGGAGACTGAGTTTGGTGTGTGATTCGCCCATTACAATAGTCCCACCTTGCTGGTGATAAAGGCATGAACAAGTTTCTCCAAGTCTTGGATGGAAACAAAACATCTAATTCTTGCAATGTTTTTTAGATGATAGTATGCTGATTTAGTTACTGCTTTGACATGACTACTGAAACTAAGGTCTGTCTCCAGAATCACACCAAGATTCCTGACTTGATTTTTAGCTGTTTGACCCTTAGAGTCAAGGTATGCATTTACCTTGAAAACTTCATCTTTGTTTCCAAATGCAATGACTTCAGTTTTTTCCTTGTTTAACTGAAGAAAGTTCTGGCACATACAACTATTAATTTCACCAATGCATTGGCAGAGGGAGTCAATGGGGCTGTAGTCATATGGAGATAAGGCTAGGTAAATCTGGGTATCATCAGCATAGCTGTGATAGGCAATTTGGTTCTTTCTCATTATTTGACTTAGTGGAAGCATTTACAGGCTAAACAAGAGCGTTGCAAGAATTGAGCCTTGTGGGACTCCGCATGTCATGGACGTCCACTTAGACTTATGCTCTCCTAGACTCACATAATAGCCTCTCCCTTCTAAGTATGACCTGAACCATTTGAGTACCATCCCAGAAATCCCGACCCAGTTTTCCAGTCTCTCTAGTCGTATGTTATGATCGACAGTGTCAAACGCAGCACTGAGATGCTGTCTCTGTGTTGTGATGCGGTCGAAAACCAGATTGAAAATTGTCCAGGTATCCATTTAAGTTTAAGTATTTGTTCAGCTGATTAAAAACTACCTTTTCTATAATTTTGCCTATAAAAGGAAGATTAGATATTGGTCTAAAATTGCTCAAAATGGTGTTATCAATATTGCTCTTTTTCAGGAGGGGCTTAAACAACTGCAGTTTTTAAGGAGTTTAGAAGTGTCCCAGAAACAAGTGAGGCGTTCAACACTTCTAAAATATCTGCTTCTAAGCAGTTAAGCACACTTTTGAAAAAAGATGTGGGAAGTGTGTCAAGATAGCAGGTAGACGATTTTAGGTGCTGCACTATGTCTTCCAGAATTTTGTTATCAATTGCTTCAAAAATCGACATAGTATCTTTTTGATATTGTGGCCAAATCGCCTTCCTTAAGCCATTTTCCCAGGATGCGTCCTTGCCAGGATTTCTATATTGCCTAAAACATCCAAAGTAGTTTGACCAATAACATGCAGGTATGTTACATAATCAACCAATCGTGGTGTGTGAGAAGGTGAGATCTATAGAGAACATTCAAGGCAATGCAAATACACGTACAAGTTAGGTGTTTGTTCGTTCATTCAACTTGAAGCGTCGCTGCACACCGATCATTGTATGACACCAAAGTACCAAGAGAGTGATTTGAATGCATAAGCAGCCGTCTGCTCTGCTCTCTAAAGCTCTTATGAATGTCATATAATGATCAATCTGCACAGCACAAACAGCCAAAATCTGGATATTTTAGGCAATATAAAAATGCTGGCAAGGACGTGTCCTGGGAAAATGGCTCATATAATCACCCTATTTTAAGTATAAGAGTAAACACAACAGTGTGATGAGTGTAAGGGGCAAAGGTTGTTTGAAAATATGGTTTATTTATTTTTTATATATTAATGGGCTTTTTATGCCTTTATAGGGAAAGGACGGTTGAGAGATAAAAGGACAGCATTGGGTGGAGAGGGGAGCTAATACAGCAAAAGACCTCAAGACAGGAATTGAACTCGGGAACTGAATACTTCATCTTTAAGTTTGAAATAAGTACATGCAGTGTTATCTGTTCAGACTGCAAAACTAAATGTATTTAATTTAGAAATGATTTAAAAAAAATCACAATTCTCTGACCGACAAGAAAGAGAGAGAATCCAAACACAAGATGTCTCAAGCTTGTGTAGTTCACTGCACATTCACAATAATCAGCATTGTTTTTCCCACACCCATGCAATAGCACATTAATGTCAAATGAGCCCTATTCAGAGCACAGCTGTCAGCAGAAATGAGCTCAATCAAGGCTCAGGAATGGACCTTTACACCGGCCTCCTGCTGCCAGCACGCTCACACACACTCAGGACAGTTACACCACTGCAGCTGTGAAGACAGACAGCTGGAGGAATGACTCACTTGATTGCGATATCTCTTGGCATACTTGTAGACTTCCATTAAAGCCAGGTTAGTGTTGAACTCATTCCTGTATCTCTGCAGTAAAAACCATTCAGAAAGTCCTTGTAAGTATACAAATGTATATATTTCATATGTACTTGATATTTCTGTATTCTAGCATATTTACAATGTACAATGCAGGTGATTAGAATGAATAATCTTTAACATATACAGCTCACATACAGTACACTCACGTAAAGTGATATCTGTAAATCTCAACTACGTGATTGTTTATATCATCTCATAATGTAACTATAGATTGATCCAGCATAAATCTGCCAAATGTGACTATAAGGCATGAAGATATTGAGACATTATAAACTTTAACATCATGATTTTCTATAAAGCTGCTTTGTAAGTATGTGTATTGTGAAATGAACTGGAGACAGCATGATCAGAAGTGTGCACTTGGCTCACCCGTGACTCCTCGGCCAGGTGAGCGTTCATTTCCTGCTCGCTCAGTGGCGCCATCTCTTGAATCTGCTTGTAGTAACACTGCACCCTCTTCTTATACTCTGGGATCTCTTTGGCATACAGCAGCTTATTGGTGGGAGAATCCTGTAATAAAGAAGCAATCGATCAGATGCAGAATGTGTACGACACTGTATGATTTACTCCACTGATTTTTTTTTGGTTCAGACTTTATTCATTCTTGCCAAATTAATACTGGTTTAAACTGGTAAGGCTGAAAATATAAGTGACATGTACTCCACATTTCTTCTCTCTACGTCTGGTCTGGTTTAATGTACTTACTGTCTGGATGTGCTCACATTGATCTGTGGAACTTTTCATTCGATATCCAGTCATTCCAACAGTAATCTATGACTGGGAGTGCAGGTTTTGCTTATTTTCAAGTTGGTCACATTATTTTGCAGCGTTAACCACCAGCTGGGTTTGAAAGTGACTTCTGTGTGAGCTGTGCTTCATACGTGACAATTCACAATGGACCTGTTTTTGCTCACAAAGATGACTACACCTTCAGACATCAATGGCAGACCACTGCAGTGTGAGCGAATCTGACCACAAAAGACATTCCCTCACTCTCTCAAAAACACTCCTTTAACGAGTTCATTTGACTTTTCTCTTTTGATGTCATATGAAGAGATGCTTCTGTGGTGAAAGCTGCCATTTCCATATATAGACAGAAACGTGTTTATATTTTTTCAGCCATATAGACAAACATAGTAATGGTTATAAAGTGTGTGTGTGTGTGTGTGTGTTCTTACTTTGCCCAGCTGCAGGTCAGAGAGAGAGCAGGCATCAATGAAAGCCTGAGCGATGACAGACAGACACGCGTCCATGTGATCTGTCTTATCGATATCAAACACAAACTGAGGGTTCTTCAGGATATTGACCCAGAAGCGCAGAGGCAAACTGCAGAGAGAAACGCAGAGAACATCACAGTCCTGTCCCAGATGCAAATGCCCTGTCAATCCTGACCAGATCCCTGCTCCTGCTATTAGCTAGTGCTCATATCATTCTCACTGTAGATCACTTGGGGCCAAACCACCTGCTACATGAACACAGGTAATGTAAATACTTCTCTCAGTGTGGTCAGTCAACGGCAAACCCACTTACTTCTGTAATGTGCTGTATGGACTTGTTTCGTCCACAGGGAACTGAATGGATGGTAAAAAGTGCCTCTACATGACAAGTGTTTGTACAGCAAGTGACCTTAGTGATTAGGGAATAGCAATTAACTAGCAGACCAAGTTATTTCATTTCCATTAAAGATGAACTGCTGGATTGTGCAAAATGGCAGTGGGAATGTGCATGAGGAGAGTAACCAGAGTTTAAAGCAGTTTGTCGATCAGTGTACTGATACCTGTTGGTCTTCCAGATATGTAACGTGTCCGGGTCGGTTATGCCACGCTTATCCGCCTGTTCTTCTAGAAAGTCAAAGAAGTATTTGATAGCCAGCGGTGGTTTCTCTGGAGGAATACTGAGGATGGCTTGAAATAGATCGTCCAGGAACTTCTGCAGAGTCCCCTGTGCATGACAAACACATTCACACACAGTTATTACTGCTCATATTTCACCTCAAGCATGATTCTTCATTATTCGTTTTAATAACCTTTTCCCAACATCTGCTGTCCCTTTAAAACATACAGTATGTTGGCGATGTCATAATCATCAGGACTCTTGCCGGATTGAGCAAACGGTGGGTCCAGTGGGGGATTGAGTTATATCCTGCAACATCTGGACAGACGAGGGACTTGCACAAGAATCTATTTGTAGACGCTGGTCAGCTCTCCTCCACACTAAATTAACCCAGTGCTTCTGCTTTATTTGTCATACCCTGCCTCTTCTGCGCAGAACCCTATATTATCTGTGTCTTGTTATATTCTGGAAGCTTCTGTCTGCAATGTACTTGGCAATAAAGCTCATTCTGAGTGGAGGATACGGTTTCATTGAGTGGTCCGTATGGACGGGAGAGGAGGCTCTGGATTGTGCTTCTCCATTTCACAATCCTCTGTTCCCATGACCCGAGTCTTTAGGAGGTCAGTGGGCTATTCTGCACTGATGCTTATTGCTATTGCCCTGGAATCTTGTGACTCTTTGTATATCCACAGAAAGCAGAGCACCTCACAGAGTCGAGTGTTACCTTAGTGGAGAGCAGGCGTGTCAGGTAGATCTCAGGTAACACCTTCTTCCTGTGACTGTGTCTGTGGGACTTCCTGCTCTCCGTCAGCTCGTCATGTTGTAGCACCTAAAGACGAACCACAGCATCAAGCTATTCAATCAGCAAGTTTCATAAGTTATTACCAAAGTCTGCTCTCTAACGACGACAGACAACAATGCTCAGATTCAGAGAAAAGTGTGTGTGAAATCAGATCTAGCAAGATATACAGACATCAGTCAGCAGCCCTTCACTTATGCATGTCTTTGTCAAACTGTCTTTGTCTAGAGAGAGTGTTTGAGCAGACTTTAGGAGACTCCCGTTACTGTGAAAAGCTCAGTGAAGCTGGCTCTGAGTACTGGATTATGTGAGTGCTGAACACGACAGACGGTCTGAGCTGTTGAGATCTCTGGTCCGAGTCTGGATCATTGGTGTGTCACAGATGAGGAGCAAACACATGTGAAAACTCTAGTGTGTGAGAGACGTCCAGCACACTCACCAGATGGACATATTTCTCTGTGTCCAGATCTTTCGCTGTGAATCAACAGAAAGAAGGTCATGAAAAAGACTTAAGCACCAAGAGCTCGTCACTGAGTTTGTAGGATATATGAATGTTGTGTGCATGTACGGTATGGTGATGGTCACCTCGGCCCAGTGTGTTCTCTCTCTTGTCCTTCATGCTCATGGCCAGTGACGCTCCATCTGGGATCTGCAAGAGACAGGTCAGAGGTCATTAGGGTGAAGAGCTTCACTCTGGGTCACATCACCAGCATTCGATATGGGCCTGAATGAGTTGGTACATGGTTTCCATGTCGGCTCTGACTGAATCGGCTAGTTTTTACATGTTTTGAACAAATTTGGGGGCAACTCTGGGTTTTTGGATTCTGTGCATTTCCCGTTTCCGAGAGTTCACACACTCACCTGATAGTGGAAGACAGTGTTGAGTTTTTTCCTGCCGTCCTCCATGACAGACGTGTCATCCAGATCCTGCAGGATTCTGCTGCTGCGGCCCACTGGGAACCACTCTGAGCGGAACAGACCAATCACAGTCAAGCATCAATCTGAGCGGAACAGACCAATCACAGTCAAGCATCACTCTGAGCGGAACAGACCAATCACAGTCAAGCACCACTCTGAGCGGAACAGACCAATCACAGTCAAGCATCAATCTGAGCGGAACAGACCAATCACAGTCAAGCATCAATCTGAGCGGAACAGACCAATCACAGTCAAGCATCACTCTGAGCGGAACAGACCAATCACAGTCAAGCACCACTCTGAGCGGAACAGACCAATCACAGTCAAGCATTAATCTGAGCGGAACAGACCAATCACAGTCAAGCATCACTCTGAGCGGAACAGACCAATCACAGTCAAGCACCACTCTGAGCGGAACAGACCAGTCACAGTCAAGCACCACTCTGAGCGGAACAGACCAATCACAGTCAAGCATCACTCTGAGCGGAACAGACCAATCACAGTCAAGCACCACTCTGAGCGGAACAGACCAATCACAGTCAAGCATCACTCTGAGCGGAACAGACCAATCACAGTCAAGCACCACTCTGAGCGGAACAGACCAATCACAGTCAAGCATCACTCTGAGCGGAACAGACCAATCACAGTCAAGCACCACTCTGAGCGGAACAGACCAATCACAGTCAAGCATCACTCTGAGCGGAACAGACCAATCACAGTCAAGCATCAATCTGAGCGGAACAGACCAATCACAGTCAAGCATCACTCTGAGCGGAACAGACCAATCACAGTCAAGCACCACTCTGAGCGGAACAGACCAATCACAGTCAAGCATCACTCTGAGCGGAACAGACCAATCACAGTCAAGCACCACTCTGAGCGGAACAGACCAATCACAGTCAAGCACCACTCTGAGCGGAACAGACCAATCACAGTCAAGCATCACTCTGAGCGGAACAGACCAATCACAGTCAAGCACCACTCTGAGCGGAACAGACCAATCACAGTCAAGCACCACTCTGAGCGGAACAGACCAATCACAGTCAAGCACCACTCTGAGCGGAACAGACCAATCACAGTCAAGCACCACTCTGAGCGGAACAGACCAATCACAGTCAAGCACCACTCTGAGCGGAACAGACCAATCACAGTCAAGCATCACTCTGAGCGGAACAGACCAATCACAGTCAAGCACCACTCTGAGCGGAACAGACCAATCACAGTCAAGCACCACTCTGAGCGGAACAGACCAATCACAGTCAAGCACCACTCTGAGCGGAACAGACCAATCACAGTCAAGCACCACTCTGAGCGGAACAGACCAATCACAGTCAAGCATCACTCTGAGCGGAACAGACCAATCACAGTCAAGCACCACTCTGAGCGGAACAGACCAATCACAGTCAAGCACCACTCTGAGCGGAACAGACCAATCACAGTCAAGCATCACTCTGAGCGGAACAGACCAATCACAGTCAAGCATCACTTGCCTAATCATCACTACTAGAGTCTGAGTCCCATTCTTCAGTCATTCATTCAGAAAACCACAGAGTTTCTTTCATAAACTCATATTCATGACAACACACAGCTTTGTTAAAAAATGTGACCTGTCATGGAAAACAGTGACACAAGTCGGCAGCACAACTTTTGAGCAAAATGAGAAAGAAGCTTTTTTTTTTTAAATTGGTGACTTAAGTTTTTTTGCAGAATCTGTTAGTTGAGATCACAAAGAAGCCTCTCCGTGTTTGAGATAGCATTATTGGTATATTTAAAAGCGTACATTTTGAGGTTGAATTCGGCTTGTTTTTCGTAGATTCTAGCACGCAGTAGGGGCGTGTCATTGTCTGTGTATTTCCATACTGGATAAGCCGGCTGTTGTTTCTGTTGTTATTGCCCCTGCCCTCCAAGGGAAGCGTGGCTACTTATTATGCAGCGCTCTGGCCGGCTCTAGCTGATATCAAAATTCAATGAAGATGGACACCACAAAGATTAAAGATTAAACCTAATCTACAACTGAGCGAAGATGAAGACGAGACAATTTTGTGTAGCTTGTTGGTGGACTATGGCTCTGTGAAGTAAATGCCGCTCCAACTGAACCAGTGTTGCCAAGTCTGCGGTTGTTTTTCATGTCCACGGGTTGAAGTGACCTCAATACCAATAATGTGATGTTTAGCCCCTAAAATGCGAATTTTACCAAGGCAACCTAGCCAAAAGACATGTATTTTAACCCCGGGATGCAATTTTTATCGGGTAACGCAATTGGGCTAGTTTTGAGAAGCAAGTGGGTAGGATTTGTTTTGAAAACCTGGCAACCCTGATCTGAACGCACATGCTGGAGATGTACTTTTAATCACAGAATGCCTTTACTGATGAGATGCACATGAAAATCGCATTCGATCTTTTGCACAGCCCTACTTTCTCCAGACATTATGTATAACATACGACTGGATTCTTTAGCTGCGGAAATAAGAGTGGCAGGACATGCAAATTATTGGATATTTAGAGGCAAACAGACGCAGAGTGCAAACTTCTGAGATGGTTACATCCACGAAGAAGACCCCGACAAAGAGAAAGTTTGCCAGAACGACTGTTTTCATTGGAGGCAACGAGATCTGCAAGAATGCTTTTCTGTTTCTTATGGGGTGAGTTTCCATAAACATCAAAGTTGGTCATTTTGTGTTCATTCTAAGAACACATAACGTTATCTCATGTAGTCAGTTACTTGCATTTACGCGTTATGTTAAGTGTTTCCCGTGTGAGGTAATTTTTTGTTGTACGTTGCCATGATGTTCACGCGCGTACAAAACTACTAGGGTACCTCAGCGTTTCATAGACACACTGTGAAATGACTGGTGACATGAGCAAGCTCTTTTCAATAAAATCCATGCAAAAGTTAATATCAGATCATTTTAGAATACAGTATAGGATGTACCCAATATTCTTCAGTTTTATGCAAAACAGAAATATGACAAATAGAGTATCAGACCTCTGTTTAGACGCGAGGTCTGTTTGGATGCATTTATGCTGGACAAGACATTTTTGAGTGGTCAAATTCAGGTTTTGGTTTTTCTCAACATCTCATGAGCAGAGAATGACTGGTCTACTGAGCAACAGGTGACTGTCTCTCCAGTGAGTCCAGCATCAGTCATATTTACCCAGATCAACATCCTCTTCTCGAGGCCACTGCGAAAAGGGCAGGTTCTTGTAAAAGGCCTCTAGTATTTTGTCCTTGACTTGACCGATGGTGTCCGTGTTCATCACACGCACGTTCACCGAGTCCATACCGAAGCCCTGGAAGGAGACGTGGATGTTCTGGAAGGCAGACAGAGGGCAGGACAGGTCAGGTCATTGCTCGACCCCGTCATCTGTGTGATTTCACAGCTGGAAAGAGAGGTCAGTCATATGTGTTGGAGCTCACCTGCGGTTTGGCTTCGATGTTTTCTCGCAGGAGCCACTCCTCGCTGAGCGTGTAGCGTGCCTTCCCCGTGATGGCGTCGGTCGAGCCCTTGTTGATCTGTTGCTTGATGGCACACAGCAGCAGGAAGAACGGCTCTCCGACCGTCTCCTGAGGATGTGAGAGAAAGGGCTGCTTACAAGCGCTAAGACAGTCGATGGACTGAAGCCAGCCGCTCCAGCTAAATCACACAGTCTAGTGTACTTGTGCACAAACCTTGAGGTAGCTGTACATGCAGATGGACATCCAGTTGGTGAGCATCTTCTCCACCACGGACTCGGTCCGCCGGAGCATCAGTTTGGGGTTTTTGGAGGCTGAAGCATCAATCAAATCCACTAGCAACTCCTTCATGATGCTGGTGTAGTACTCCAGTTTACCATGGAGGGCAATCGTGAGCAGAGAGGCCAGATTGCACCTAAACAACAATGAAAGAATGTGTGTGCATCATGAGACACATCAGTAAC
>NC_081788.1:502500-505000 GCF_963082965.1 Carassius carassius
TGTCACGGTGTGTGTGTGTTCACTGCTGTGTGTGTGTGTGTTCACTTCTGTGTGAGTGTGTCATGGTGTGTGTGTGTGTGTGTCACCGTGTGTGTGTGTGTCACGGTGTGTCACGGTGTGTGTGTGTGTGTCACCGTGTGTGTGTGTGTCACGGTGTGTCACGGTGTGTGTGTGTTTCACGGTGTGTGTGTGTGTGTCACGGTGTGTGTGTGTCACTGTGTGTGTGTGTTCACTGCTGTGTGTGTGTGTGTGTGTGTGTGTGTGTGTGTGTGTGTGTGTGTGTGTCACTGTGTGTGTGTGTTCACTGCTGTGTGTGTGTGTGTGTGTGTGTGTCACGGTGTGTGTGTGTTCACTGCTGTGTGTGTGTGTGTTCACTTCTGTGTGAGTGTGTCATGGTGTGTGTGTGTTTCACGGTGTGTGTGTGTGTGTGTCACTGTGTGTGTGTGTTCACTTCTGTGTGAGTGTGTCATGGTGTGTGTGTGTTTCACGGTGTGTGTGTGTGTGTGTCACTGTGTGTGTGTTTGTTACGGTGTGTGTGTGTCACTGTGTGTGTGTTTGTCACAGTTTGTGTGTGTGTCATGGTGTGTCTGTCACGGTGTGTGTGTGTGTTTGTTACGGTGTGTGTGTGTGTCACTGTGTGTGTGTGTTCACTTCTGTGTGAGTGTGTCATGGTGTGTGTGTGTGTTTCACGGTGTGTGTGTGTGTGTGTCATTGTGTGTGTGTTTGTTACGGTGTGTGTGTGTTCAGTGTTGTGTGTGTCACGGTGTGTGTGTGTGTTCACTTCTGTGTAAGTGTGTCACGGTGTGTGTTTCACGGTGTGTGTGTGTGTTCACTGCTGTGTGTGTGTCACGGTGTGTGTGTGTTCACTTCTGTGTGAGTGTGTCACGGTGTGTGTGTGTTTCACGGTGTGTGTGTCACTGTGTGTGTTTGTTACGGTGTGTGTGTTCACTGTTGTGTGTGTGTCACTGTGTGTGTGTTTGTCACAGTTTGTGTGTGTGTGTCATGGTGTGTCTGTCACTGTTGTGTGTGTGTCACTATGTGTGTGTCACGGTGTGTGTGTGTGTTCACTGCTGTGTGTGTGTGTGTCACGGTGTGTGTGTGTTCACTGTTGTGTGTGTGTCACTGTGTGTGTGTTTGTCACAGTGTGTGTGTGTGTCACGGTGTGTCTGTCACGGTGTGTGTGTGTGTTCACTGCTGTGTGTGTGTGTGTCACGGTGTGTGTGTGTTCACAGCTGTGTGTGTGTGTGTCACTGTGTGTGTGTTTGTCACAGTGTGTGTGTGTGTCACGGTGTGTCTGTCACGGTGTGTGTGTGTGTTCACTGCTGTGTGTGTGTGTGTCACGGTGTGTGTGTGTTCACTGTTGTGTGTGTGTCACTGTGTGTGTGTTTGTCACAGTGTGTGTGTGTGTCACGGTGTGTCTGTCACGGTGTGTGTGTGTGTTCACTGCTGTGTGTGTGTGTGTCACGGTGTGTGTGTGTTCACAGCTGTGTGTGTGTGTGTCACGGTGTGTGTGTGTGTGTCACGGTGTGTGTGTTTGTTCACTGTTGTGTGTGTGTCACGGTGTGTGTGTGTGTTCACTGTTGTGTGTGTGTCACTGTGTGTGTGTTTGTCACAGTGTGTGTGTGTGTGTCACGGTGTGTCTGTCACGGTGTGTGTGTGTTCACTGTTGTGTGTGTATGGGTCATCGTACTCAGCCACATGTCACTGTACTAACTCAGTTATATGTAACACTGATTTATGACACACTCTGAGTGTTAGATCATCTCCTGCTGTCAGACTCACACGTGAACATAAACACACACTCATCACATGATCTTTAGGTGCTCTGCTGGAATTACAGCTACTAAAACTAACACTCAATCACTGCAGAGAGTGTGTGTAAGTGTGTGTGAGTGAGTGTGTGTGTGTGAGAGTGTGAGTGAGTGTTACCTTTGCGTATCTCATCACGGATTTGGGACTCCATCTCATCCATCTGTAACAGAGTCTTCTGCCAGTACCTCTCTGCTCTGCGGCTCTTAGTGCAATAAACCACCAGTGCTGAATGGGCACACACACACACACACACACACACACACACGCAGGGGTTATTCATGCTGGAAACACACACATACAACAAACGTGATGTGGATTTCAGAATGTCTCAGTGTGTCTCTCGAAAGCTGATGATCAAGATCTCCAGCAGGATCTGAGACGATCTGAAGGTCATGCAGAAGTGGGTTTGTAACATCACAAATCTGTGTGTGTGTGTTTATGAAGAGAGACGTACCCACAGTGCACAGCAGCAGCAGCACACAGCACACCACGATGGAGACCACGATGGCCAGCTCACTGCCTCCACCCATCTGCACCATCGCTATCACCTTACAGAAATGACCCACACGCACCTGAAACACACCGGCCGAGGATCAGACTCAGGAATGTCACATCATCCTGGAATATCTGACTA
This sequence comes from Carassius carassius, assembly GCF_963082965.1. Lineage (NCBI taxonomy): Eukaryota > Metazoa > Chordata > Actinopteri > Cypriniformes > Cyprinidae > Carassius > Carassius carassius. The sequence continues at coordinate 504,947 of NC_081788.1, forward strand.
TTGATCGATTCGATTCGATTCGATTTGATTCTATTCTATTCTATTCTATTCTAT
>NC_081788.1:510000-515000 GCF_963082965.1 Carassius carassius
ACCGTTATGATGTCCTGCTGGGAGTCTGGCTCTCCTTCAGCTGCTAGCTGTGTTTGGGAATATGGTGGCTGGTTTCTAGTTGGTTAAAGCCAGTAACAAACTGGTCAAAGCTGACTGAAAATGTTGGACCACAAGAAATGCTATTTTGGAGAACTGTGTCTGGTTGAGCAGGTAGTGAGTGAAGCTAGAAACCAGCTACTGTCCAGACCACAGCATGCAGTTAAAGCTCAATCGTCCCACAGGCTGCTCACAGCGCTCTTGAATACATTTACCAAGTTTCCACCAGATTTCACACAGGATTTCCCTTAAAATCAGAATAAGGAAAAGCGTTTGAAGACTCAGATCTGTGTGGATCTGCTCAGTCGCACCACTGCTCCTTCACATTCATTTCTAAAACAAACCACACGTGCCACTGTACAGTATCTCTCAATGCTGAGTGAAAATGACATGAGCTCAGGACCTGCCTCAGACAACAGCATGTGTCCCTTGTGCTGGGGATCAGACTGATCCAGAGAGTTCATGCAGTCAAACATATCATCACATCACGTGATGGCTGGGAGAAAATGTTGAGATATCATGAGTATCGTGCCATCAGCATCTGTTAGCATATTCTGTGATATCCCTCATGAGTCGTCTAACGCGCAGTGAAGGGTGTGATGGGAGAATAAATGGGGATGAAGAGTAAAGAGTGAATGCTGAATCTGAGGGTGTGCGAGGGAAGTGAACAGAGAACAAAAGGCTTGCACGTACCACAAAGGAGAAGATGTCCTTCGAAACGCCCACTGCTTTCCCGTCCACACTCACGCTCACACGATCACTCATCTGTTCCCATGATGCACCAGTCTCACAAACCAACCTGTAGCGATGGATCATGAGTCAATGCTCTGACATCAACACTGTGTGTCCAGTCCAGCAATCACACCGTATGTTTTAGCACAAACTCATCTGTCATTTGGTGAAGTTTGGATAATTATCTGTGTGACGCCCTCAAAAACCATGAATAAAACTACAGCACAACACAGATGACACTAAATATGGCTTCAGCTGCAACAAGGATAAACATGCTTTGTGCCTACATGGCATTCTAGGCTAAATGGATCACTATATACTTTTGTGCAATAAACAGTGTCCAGTGTGAAATGTGTAAAAACTGAAGCACAGACGAACTCTGACATTAAGTGAAGCTCAAATCAACATCACATCAGTCTGAACTGTCAATCACGTCCAAATGATGATCTGTGTGTTATAAACTTCATTGCAGGATCTGTCATTCAGTCAGACAGCAGGTACTGTGTGTGTGTAAAGATCATGTCAGTCAGTGGAGCACGTGTGCAGAGCTGATGAAGGGTGTGAGTGTGTGATCTGTGTGTGTGTACCTGACTGAAACAGTGTAGTGTTGTGGCAGTATGCTGCAGGGCACACGGCCGATGGAGATGTTGAGCTGATCAGTCCTGTGTCCAAGGTTCCTGCCCTGCACAGTGAGCAGTGTGCCCCCCGTGAGCGGCCCGGACAGTGGCTTCACCTGCAACACAACACAACACAACTGAACCTGTAAAAACACAGACCAGCACACTGCAGACACACGCTTGCATGTCAGACACGGTAAGTTTCACACAGAAGACAGCTGCGACATAGGAAGATCATGGCAGGACAGTTATCATAGACCTACCATATTTATATGTTCATTATGGTTTGGGTAACCATAAGTCATTCAGGGCTTCAGACTAAACAGCTTATACACAATCTGTACACCTAAATCACATACACTCTCTCTCACAGAGACACACACACACACACACACACACACACATTCACTGTTCCGAGTGACGGAGTGTGTTATCTCAGCGAGGGTCGTGTGTGGTGTTTTTCCTCTCTGTGTGTTCCGAGTGACGGAGTGTGTTATCTCAGCGAGGGTCGTGTGTGGTGTTTCTCCTCTCGGTGTGTTCCGAGTGACGGAGTGTGTTATCTCAGCGAGGGTCGTGTGTGGTGTTTCTCCTCTCGGTGTGTTCTGAGTGACGGTGTGTGTTATCTCAGCGAGGGTCGTGTGTGGTGTTTCTCCTCTCGGTGTGTTCCGAGTGACGGAGTGTGTTATCTCAGCGAGGGTCGTGTGTGGTGTTTCTCCTCTCGGTGTGTTCCGAGTGACGGTGTGTGTTATCTCAGCGAGGGTCGTGTGTGGTGTTTTTCCTCTCTGTGTGTTCCGAGTGACGGAGTGTGTTATCTCAGCGAGGGTCGTGTGTGGTGTTTCTCCTCTCGGTGTGTTCCGAGTGACGGAGTGTGTTATCTCAGCGAGGGTCGTGTGTGGTGTTTCTCCTCTCGGTGTGTTCTGAGTGATGGTGTGTGTGTTATCTCAGTGAGGGTCGTGTGTGGTGTTTCTCCTCTCGGTGTGTTCCGAGTGATGGTGTGTGTTATCTCAGCGAGGGGTGTGTGTGGTGTTTCTCCTCTCGGTGTGTTCTGAGTGACGGTGTGTGTTATCTCAGCGAGGGTCGTGTGTGGTGTTTCTCCTCTCAGTGTTTTCCGAGTGACGGTGTGTGTTATCTCAGCGAGGGTCGTGTGTGGTGTTTCTCCTCTCGGTGTGTTCTGAGTGACGGTGTGTGTTATCTCAGTGAGGGTTGTGTGTGGTGTTTCTCCTCTCGGTGTGTTCCGAGTGACGGTGTGTGTTATCTCAGCGAGGGTTGTGTGTGGTGTTTCTCCTCTCTGTGTGTTCTGAGTGACGGTGTGTGTTATCTCAGCGAGGGTCGTGTGTGGTGTTTCTACTCTCGGTGTGTTCCGAGTGACGGTGTGTGTTATCTCAGCGAGGGTTGTGTGTGGTGTTTCTCCTCTCTGTGTGTTCCGAGTGACTGTGTGTGTTATCTCAGTGAGGGTCATGTGTGGTGTTTTTCCTCTCGGTGTGTTCCGAGTGACGGTGTGTGTTATCTCGGCGAGGGTCATGTGTGGTGTTTTTCCTCTCGGTGTGTTCCGAGTGACGGTGTGTGTTATCTCAGCGAGGGTTGTGTGTGGTGTTTCTCCTCTCTGTGTGTTCCGAGTGACTGTGTGTGTTATCTCAGCGAGGGTCATGTGTGGTGTTTTTCCTCTCGGTGTGTTCCGAGTGACGGTGTGTGTTATCTCGGCGAGGGTCATGTGTGGTGTTTTTCCTCTCGGTGTGTTCCGAGTGACGGTGTGTGTTATCTCAGCGAGGGTTGTGTGTGGTGTTTCTCCTCTCGGTGTGTTCCGAGTGACGGTGTGTGTTATCTCAGTGAGGGTTGTGTGTGGTGTTTCTCCTCTCGGTGTGTTCTGAGTGATGGTGTGTGTTATCTCAGCGAGGGTCGTGTGTGGTGTTTTTCCTCTCTGTGTGTTCCGAGTGACGGAGTGTGTTATCTCAGCGAGGGTCGTGTGTGGTGTTTTTCCTCTCGGTGTGTTCCGAGTGACGGAGTGTGTTATCTCAGCGAGGGTCGTGTGTGGTGTTTCTCCTCTCTGTGTGTTCCGAGTGACGGAGTGTGTTATCTCAGCGAGGGTCGTGTGTGGTGTTTTTCCTCTCGGTGTGTTCCGAGTGACGGAGTGTGTTATCTCAGCGAGGGTCGTGTGTGGTGTTTCTCCTCTCGGTGTGTTCCGAGTGACGGTGTGTGTTATCTCAGCGAGGGGTGTGTGTGGTGTTTCTCCTCTCGGTGTGTTCTGAGTGACGGTGTGTGTTATCTCAGCGAGGGTCGTGTGTGGTGTTTCTCCTCTCGGTGTGTTCCGAGTGACGGAGTGTGTTATCTCGGCGAGGGTCATGTGTGGTGTTTCTCCTCTCGGTGTGTTCCGAGTGACTGTGTGTGTTATCTCAGCGAGGGTCGTGTGTGGTGTTTCTCCTCTCGGTGTGTTCCGAGTGACGGAGTGTGTTATCTCAGCGAGGGTCGTGTGGTGTTTCTCCTCTCGGTGTGTTCCGAGTGACGGAGTGTGTTATCTCGGCGAGGGTCATGTGTGGTGTTTCTCCTCTCTGTGTGTTCCGAGTGACTGTGTGTGTTATCCCAGCGAGGGTCGTGTGTGGTGTTTTTCCTCTCTGTGTGTTCCGAGTGACGGTGTGTGTTATCTCAGTGAGGGTCATGTGTGGTGTTTTTCCTCTCGGTGTGTTCCGAGTGACGGTGTGTGTTATCTCAGCGAGGGTCGTGTGTGGTGTTTCTCCTCTCGGTGTGTTCCGAGTGACGGAGTGTGTTATCTCGGCGAGGGTCATGTGTGGTGTTTCTCCTCTCGGTGTGTTACGAGTGACTGTGTGTGTTATCCCAGCGAGGGTCGTGTGTGGTGTTTTTCCTCTCTGTGTGTTCCGAGTGACGGTGTGTGTTATCTCAGCGAGGGTTGTGTGTGGTGTTTCTCCTCTCTTTGTGTTCCGAGTGACGGAGTGTGTTATCTCAGCGAGGGTCGTGTGTGGTGTTTCTCCTCTCGGTGTGTTCTGAGTGACGGTGTGTGTTATCTCAGTGAGGGGTGTGTGTAGTGTTTCTCCTCTCGGTGTGTTCCGAGTGACGGTGTGTGTTATCTCAGTGAGGGTCATGTGTGGTGTTTTTCCTCTCGGTGTGTTCCGAGTGACGGTGTGTGTTATCTCAGCGAGGGTTGTGTGTGGTGTTTCTCCTCTCTTTGTGTTCCGAGTGACGGAGTGTGTTATCTCAGCGAGGGTCGTGTGTGGTGTTTCTCCTCTCGGTGTGTTCTGAGTGACGGTGTGTGTTATCTCAGTGAGGGGTGTGTGTAGTGTTTCTCCTCTCGGTGTGTTCCGAGTGACGGTGTGTGTTATCTCAGCGAGGGTCATGTGTGGTGTTTTTCCTCTCGGTGTGTTCCGAGTGACGGTGTGTGTTATCTCAGCGAGGGTTGTGTGTGGTGTTTCTCCTCTCGGTGTGTTCCGAGTGACGGAGTGTGTTATCTCGGCGAGGGTCGTGTGTGGTGTTTCTCCTCTCTGTGTGTTCCGAGTGACGGTGTGTGTTATCTCAGCGAGGGTCATGTGTGGTGTTTTTCCTCTCGGTGTGTTCCGAGTGACGGTGTGTGTTATCTCAGTGAGG
>NC_081788.1:520000-535000 GCF_963082965.1 Carassius carassius
GAGCACATCTCAGTGCTCTTCAGTGCTCAGATCCACAGAAGACCCCAAAGTTTGAGATGGCAGGCTCATTACCACAGAAAATAACATAGTCATCCCTCAGTTTGTAAGGATCAGCAGAAAACAGTCAGAGAGTTACACACGTCCAGTGGAAGTCAGCATGTTTTTTTGGATTGTGTTGCAGATGTTGTGTATTCCAGACTTTACAAACAGCATTCACTAACCCTGACCCTAGCAGCATGAGATTTTATACTGACAGCAGCCAAGAGTGTGAATAGTGACTAAAGCGGGTCAAAAGAGCTTTGCAAACCAAAGCCCATCAATACTGAGACAGAGCCCTGACAGGAGCCGTATCCCCAGACCACAGATGTGTGTGTGTGTGTGTGTGTGTGTGTGTGCGTGTGTGTTTGTGTGTGTGTGTACAGACACTAGAGTCCTACATGCTCTATGTTCTCGAGCTCCAGGGAGAAGACACGAGTTCTTCCAGAGGGCAGTGGAGGAACATCATAGGCCACCATCCTGGGACAGGACGAGGAATTCTGGGACAGAAACAAAAGTCGAGAACAAATGAGAAAAAAAACAACAGTGACCAGTGATTAGAGAACCATGAATGTGAACAGTCTCCTGTGTGTGTGTGTGTGAGGAAAAATGTCAACTAAAGAGGAAGGGTGGGCACACAGTTATTTATGGCTATACAAGCACAATCACACCACATTCTGCCCTCACTGTTTCTATGGAAAGATTGTTAGCACAGGAGAAAAAGACAACATTTTTTTTTGGCATGTTGACCAAAAAGTCTCTTGAATTGCCACACATTTTCCCCAGAAGTCTGTTTTTACGCTGCCCAATTCAGTGATGCATGTTATTTTCAAGATAACAATGAGAGAGAAGTGCAGTTTTTTTTTTAAGTCATTTTGAAATCATACTTTTGTACCGTATAAACAAACTTTAACATTTCCTGTCTCCAAACTTCCTCTCCTCTCCAGCCATGACTATTAAAGCTGAAACTAAATGGCTAAACTTCTGAAATCTTTGTGTTATATTATTATATTATCTTTCATCTATAGTTGCATAGCAGCATGTTTCTACATCTGTTATACCTCAGTAGATACATAATGCATTGCTTCCTGTGGGTGGATATATATATATATATATATATATATATATATATATATATATATACAGGTGCTGGTCATATAATTAGAATATCATCAAAAAATTAATTTATTTCACTAATTCCATTCAAAAAGTGAAACTTGTATATTATATTCATTCAATATACACAGACTGATATATTTAAAATGTTTATTTCTTTTAATTTTGATGATTATAACTGACAATTAAGGAAAAGAGTCTGGCTGTTATCAGAGCTCTGTGTCCAAGCACATTAAAAGAGAGGTAAGGGGAAGGAAAAGATGTGGTAGAAAAAAGTGTACAAGCAATAGGGATAACCGCACCCTGGAGAGGATTGTGAAACAAAACCCATTCAAAAATGTGGGGGAGATTCACAAAGAGTGGACTGCAGCTGGAGTCAGTGCTTCAAGAACCGTCAGACTGGTCGTGGCGGAGGTGTTGCAACAATATATAGTGATATTCTCAATGTTACCCAGAAAACAGGATACAGGTTTAACTCTTTTGAAATACTTCTGCTAAATGTTACACTGTCAGACATGCAAAAGAAGTCTAATGTATCTCTTGCTCTGGCTACTGTGTATAGACCACCAGGGCCGTATACAGAATTCCTAAAAGAATTTGCAGATTTCCTCTCAGACCTTCTAGTTACAGTTGATAAAGCACTAATCATGGGAGATTTTAATATTCACGTTGATAATGCAAATTATACATTAGGACTTGCGTTTACTGACCTAATAAACTCCTTTGGAGTCAAGCAAAATGTCACCGGGCCCACTCATCGTTTTAATCATACACTAGATTTAATTATATCGCATGGAATCGATCTTACTGCTATAGATATCGTACCTCCATATTACCTATATAACTATAACTAAACCATATTAACTATATGTCTCAGCTTTACCATCTGGGCAGAACTATTGTTCCAGCCACCAAAGAAAGATTCGCAAATAACCTGCCTGATCTATCTCAACTGCTATTTGTACCCAAAAATACACATGAATTAGACGAAATGACTGACAACATGGGCACTATTTTCTCTAATACATTAGAAGCTGTTGCCCCCATCAAATTGAAAAAGGTTAGAGAAAAACGTACTGTGCCATGGTATAACAGTAATACTCACTCTCTCAAGAAAGTAACTCATAGTCTTGAACGCAAATGGAGAAAAACTAACTTGGAAGTTTTTAGAATTGCATGGAAAAACAGTATGTCCAGATATAGACAGGCTCTAAAAACTGCTAGGGCAGAGCATATCCACAAACTCATAGAAAATAACCAAAACAATCCAAGGTTTTTATTTAGCGCAGTGGCTAAATTAACAAATTACCAGACGCCACCGGATTCAAATATTTCACCAACGTTTAATAGTAATGACTTTATAAATTTCTTCACTGATAAAATAGATAACATTAGAAATACAATAGCGAATGTAGATTCAACAGCGTCTAACACTTCAGTTTCATCCATCGCACCCAAAGATAAACTGCAGTGTTTCACAACTATAGTATGCTTTACAACTTATCACTGTATCTAAACCAACAACATGTTTATTAGATCCTGTACCCACTAAATTAATGAAAGAGTTGTTACCTGTAGCCGAAGAACCGCTTCTCAGTTCTCAATATCATTAACTCGTCGTTATCTTTAGGTCACATCCCAAAACCATTCAAGTTGGTGGTTATTAAGCCTCTTATTAAGAAACCAAAACTAGATCCTAGTGAACTGGCAAATTATAGGCCCATTTCAAATCTTCCATTTATGTCTAAAATTTTACAAAAAGTGTCTGCTCAATTGAGCACCTTCCTGCACAAAAATGATCTGTATGAAGAATTTCAGTCAGGTTTCAGGCCCCACCATAGCACAGAAACTGCACTTGTTAAAATTACAAATGACCTGCTTCTTGCGTCAGATCAAGGCTGCATCTTATTTCTAGTTTTACTTGATCTTAGTGCTGTGTTCGACACCATAGACCATGACATACTCATAGATCGATTACAAAACTATACAGGTATTCAAGGGCAGGCTCTAAGATGGTTTAGATCCTACCTGTCCGATCGCTACCATTTTGTTTATTTAAATGGGGAGTCATCTCATTTATCATCAGTAAAATATGGAATGCCACAAGGATCCGTCCTAGGTCCCCTTCTATTTTTAATATACATGTTGCCCCTTGGTTATATTATTAGAAAATACGGAATTAGCTTCCACTGTTATGCTGATGATACTCAGCTATATATCTCAACGAGACCAGATTCAACATATAAATTATCTAAGCTAACAGAGTGTGTTAAAAATGTAAAAGATTGGATGACCAATAATTTTCTCAATTAAATTCGGATAAGACAGAGATATTAATTATTAAGAGATATTGTTTCTCTGTTTCTGCTGGGATCTTCATCCCGTGGAAACTAGGATTTACACAAGCTCCAGTCTGGATCCAGAACACCTGAGAAGAGATGATGCTGACCCTCAGAGGACCTCAGATGATGCTGACCCTGAATCAAAAAACAGAACCAACTAATATTGCTACAAGTGTGACTGCATCATATAATAATTATTAATAATATTAATAATGTTCATCGTCTGACTGACTACGTCTTGTATAAATTTTTCAAAAAATCCTGTCATACGTGCACAAACTGACAGTCACCACTTATAAGCTACTACTAAATATTGTAGAAACATAATTTTCTGTAAAGTTGCTTTGTAATGATTTGTATTGTAAAAAGCGCTATACAAATAAACTTGAATTAAAAAAAATACTTGAACCACTACACACAGATGTATGCAAGACATGGGTTTCAGCTGTCGCATTCCTTGTGTAAATCCACTCTTGAACAACAGATAGAGTCAGAAGTGTCTCAAGACAAAAAGGACTGGACTGCTGCTGAGTGGTCCACAGTTATGTTCTCTGATGAAAGTAAATTTTGCAATTCCTTTGGAAATCAGGGTCCCAGAGTCTGGAGAAAGAGAGGAGAGGCACACAATCCACGTTTCTTGAGGTCCAGTGTAAAGTTTCCGCAGTCAGTGATGGTTTGGAGTGCCATGTCATCTGCTGGTGTTGGTCCACTGTGTTTTCTGAGGTCAAAGGTCAACACAGCCGTATACCAGGAAGTTTTAGAGCACTTCATGCTTCCTGCTGCTGACCAACTTTATGGAGATGCAGATTTCATTTTCCAACAGGACTCGGCACCTACACAAAGTTCCAAAGCTACCAGTACCTGGTTTAAGGACCACGGTATCCCTGTTCTTAATTGGCCAGCAAACTCTCCTGATCTTAACCCCATAGAAAATCTATGTGGTATTGTGAAGAGGAAGATGTGATATGCCAGACCCAAGAATGCAGAAGAGCTGAAGGCCAATATCAGAGTAACCTGGGCTCTCATAACACCTGAGCAGTGCCACAGACTGATCGACTCCATGCCACGCCGCATTGCTGCAGTAATTCAGGCAAAAGGAGACCCAACTAAGTATTGAGTTCTGTACATGCTCATACTTTTCATGTTCATACTTTTCAGTTGGCCAAGATTTCTAAAACTCCTTTCTTTGTATTGGTCTTAAGTAATATCCTAATTTTCTGAGATTTTCTGAATTTGGGATTTTCCTTAGTTGTCAGTTATAATCATCAAAATTACAAGAAATAAACATTTGAAATATATCAGTCTGTGTGTAATGAATGAATATAATATACTAGTTTTCACTTTTTGATGATATTCTAATTTTATGACCAGTACCTGTATGTATATATATATATATATATATATATATATCCACAGGAAGCAATGCTTTATGTTACTGATATGAGTAATGTGAAAACACAGAGAGGGGGTAGAAAGCACTCAAGTCTGTTAACTGAACAAACTCGCTGCAAGTACATGAATGTAAGCACTTCTACAAAAGCATTTATTTGTTGTGTGTTGTGGCTTTCTGAAGTGCATCACAATACAGTTCACACTTAATGCAGTGGAATGCTGTGCTCTAAGTGTCTCAGCAGTTGTGTGTTATGGTGGGTGTTACAGTAAATCATCTGCTTCTACTGCCAGTTTTCTATTTCAGGGCAATTACTGGAACAGTCTGAACTAGGCTTGTGGAGCACATCTGTTCTATAAATTAGTTAAATGGTCTAAATGAATTTAAATGTGCAGTTTAATGAAGTTGCATTGCCCTACTTATGTCTTTATTATGCCTTAAATTAGGAGAAGCCCATTTATGTAAGTATTTATTTTTTTAGTTAAGCATTTTACACCACTTGTAATCATTTCGAGGAGGAATTATTAAGACAACAAACAGAAAACTGCAATAATCAAGGCAAGAGGAAATAAAAACATGTATGATCATCTCCATTTCTACTGTGGATGTTTATCAGTTTCTCAACTGATAAAAACAAGTACGAACGAGAGAATTAACATGCTGATCGAGATTCAAAGCCTGCCCATAAAAACACACATGCAGTTAAGTATAGAGAGTCATTTCATGAGGATTAATAAACTAAATATATAAGTTAAATATATAATTGAATGTCATCTGCATAACAATGACAACAAACACCATGCAATGTACTTATTAATCACCCAAAATGCAGCTAATCTAAAGCAAAAAGTAATGGAGCCAAAACAGAACCCTGGGGAACACCACAGGTCAGAAATGCTGCTGATTCGGACTGAAAAAGACTTGTCTGATAAGAATGAAGAGAACCACTTCAAGGCTGTTCCAGAGATACCAACACATTGTTTGAGCCTGTCAACTATTATTCAGAGATCAACAGTATCAAATTTTTATTTTTGGGGAAGTCGTGGCCTAATGGTTAGAGAGTCGGACTCCCAATCGAAGGGTTGTGAGTTCGAGTCCCGGGCCGGCAGGAATTGTAGGTGGGGGGAGTGCATGTACAGTTCTCTCTCCACCTTCAATACCACGACTTAGGTGCCCTTGAGCAAGGCATCGAACCCCCAACTGCTCCCCGGGCGCCGCAGCATAAATGATGAACACTGCTCCGGATGTGTGCTCACAGTGTGTGTGTGTGTTCACTGCTCTGTGTGTGTGCTCACTGTGTGTGTGTGTGTGTGTGTGTGTGTTCACTGCTCTGTGTGTGTGCATTTCGGATGGGTTAAATGCAGAGCACAAATTCTGAGTATGGGTCACCATACTTGGCTGAATGTCACTTCACTCACTCACTTAAAAGCAGCTGTAAGATCTAACAGAACCAGCCTTTCCAGAACCAACTTTGTATTAATAAGTCATATAAACTCAAAGAGGAGCCGTTTTAGTACGAACCAATGGAAAAAAGACTGAAATTTTGCCAACATATTATGATTATCTAAGACAGCTGTAAGGCGATCATTAATAGTGTGAATGGGGGGATATGAACTGACTGCCGGAGTTGTCAGTAAATGAAATGACTGATTTCAGTCAGGTGAAATATTCAGCTCTGCGCCGTCAGAACATGTGAACCGTCAGCTCTCAGATGCAGAGTTCCTCTTTCCTCAGAATGAATCCTGCATGTCTTACACAATCTGTTTCAGTCTTGAAAACAAAGCTCTGTTGTGAAAAAAAAAACACCCCGATATGGTGGATGGAGTGAGAGAAAATGCAGGTAGGGAGAGGAATGATTTAGGAATCTCGTTCATTATCTTATACACAGAGGACTCTGATGTGTTTGTGTTTTATGACTTTTAAGAAAAAAAACAATTTTAGATCTTATCCATGTGTAAATGCCTCTGTTTCTCCATCATTTGCACACTGAAATCAGTGACATGAGAAATCACTGAAATCAGTGACAAGACCATTGCCATGGGTCTAATCAAAAATCATAGTTCTCTTACGAGAGCTCTCTCGTACTGCGTCTTAGCTAAGACGCTACGGGAAAAGTCTCTTTTCACGAAATACTGAAGCAAAAAATTATCCTTAATTTTGTATTTTTGTAAAGCGCATTTGCAGCAGTACACAGCCATAGGCGAGACGGCTCGTTCGCTCATTGGCTTGTTCTGCGGCAACTGCACAGCCTATCGAGCGCGGGCTGATGCAACATCAGACCAATAAGGGCGCTTCGCGCCCTTCTTGCCACTTCCCGCCGAAACGGGTGTGGCCCAACCTATAAAAGGAGCTCGAAAAGGCTGACTCACCTGATTTTTCATCTCTTCAGCGAAGCTCACGCATCGCTGGATCACGGAGGAAGCAAGCGCCGTCTGAGAAAGCACATCAGCAGGACGAGCCATTCTGAAGCTGCTGGCATCGCCGCCTTCCATTGCCGTTCCTGCTGCGCTATCCGGCGCCTATATCCTTTCAATCCTGTTATATACAAGCTGTTCTTTATGTGTGTGTGTGTGTTCGCCCTGCGACACACACTCGTAAAAGAGCTCGCGTCTTTTTTAAGATGCCTTCCTGCGGCTCGTCAGAGCCCCACTCAGCGAGGGAGACCGGTACGTCATCTGTGTCTCCTGCCTGGGTGAAGATCATGCAGCGCTCGCTCGCTGACGGCGGATGCCCCCACTGCGAGCTGTTGCCATGGTGACTCTGAGGACTCGCCTGGCCTTTTTCTCTGAGCCTGCATTCTCCGCTGCGCTGAGGCGCCGTAAAAGCATCGCTTCCAGCGGATTCCGGAACCGTCTTCAGCTCAACCGAGCTCGCCGGTTCCCCCTGCTTCACCGGCCCCCCCCTGCATCGCTTCCCGGTGGGCAGCGCCCGCTGTTTGCCGGCGCGTCGTCCGAGGAAGTCGATCTCAGGGCCGCGTCGGGGGAAGAGGACACGCTCTCTCTGCTGGCTTCGGGCAGTGATGGCTGGGCGAGCTCCGAGGATCTCGCGCCTTCTGCTCAGAAGCCCAGCAGACGAGCTGACATCGAGAAGGAGCCGGGGCGAATGCTCGTGTTGGCCGCGATGTGTCTCGGCCGCGAGTGGTTTGCACCAGCGCCCCCCCCTCTCGTTCCCGGCTGGATGGTATTTCCCTTTCGGATGAGCGTACTTCTCAAAGCCCGCCTCATTTCTTCCTGAGCTTCACGAAGAGGTGGCGAAGGCTTGGAACGCTCCATATTCAGCACGAACTCGTTCGTCTGTCTCACTAGCATTCTCCACACTGATGATGCTAAAAACAGGAACTACCACTCACTTCCGCCGGTGGAACAGGCGATAGCGACGCACCTTTGTCCGCCCTCTGCTGGACGGCGGCAAAAGCGGTGTTGCCATCTAAAGCCTCCTGTGTGACGCTGCGTCGGCACTACTAACGATGGCTGCTTCATCGAAGCGCAGGTGTACGAGTTCCGCTGTGGCCGAGCTCTCACCCAAGCGCGCCGCTGTTTCAGTTCCAGGAATTGTGACTGTCTCAGCGTTTTCTGCAATGCGCAAGCCTGCACAGTTGCCCGCTTGCCTGCACACAAAAGCCGTTATCACAACAGCTTCAGCAACGCAGCTCGAGACCCCCGTTCTCGCTCTACTGGCCGTCGCCCCGCGCCGCGGGGACCGCGGCAGAGGATTACGGTGAGGCCGGGAGCCCCGAAGCCATCCTGGGAAAGCCATCTACGCATGCTGCATGACGCTGCGTCGGCACTACACACGATGGCTGCTTCATCGAAGCGCCGGTGTACGAGTTCCGCTGCGGCCGGGCTGTCACCGAAGCGCGCCGCTGTTTCAGTTTCCAGAGATTGTGACTGTTTCAGCGTTGTTTGCAATGCGCAAGCCTGTACGGTTGCCCGCTTGCCTGCACACGAAAACCGTTATCACGGCTACCCAGATATTTCCCGAAAAAGGTGTAATTTCTGGTGTCCCGGCCACGGCCGATGGTGCTATAAATGTAGTGACGATGCCCACTGCTCAGTGCCCATCTCCGCATATAAGCACAGCCCTTCACACAGGGCTCGCGCCTATAAAAGCGACTCAAGTCGATCACGCGCACTACATAGTAGACGTGCCCACTCCTCAGTGCCCACAATCACTATGTCACACGCGTCATGTGGTTTCTGTAAAAACGAAACCCGTGCACGTTCGTCCGGCCACGGCCGATGGTGCTATAAATGTAGTGACGATGCCCACTCCTCAGTGCCCATCTCCACATGTAAGCATAAGCCCTGCACACAGGGCCTGCGCCCATAATGTCGACTCAAGTCGGTCGCGCACACTGCATAGTAAACGTGCCCACCCCTCAGTGCCCACAATTACTATGTCACACACGTCATGTGGTTTCTGTAAAAACGAAACCCGTGCATGCTCGTCCGGCCACGGCCGATGGTGCTATAAATGCAGTGACGATGCCCACTACCAAGTGCCCATCTCCACATGTAAGCACAGCCCTGCACACAGGGCTAGCGCACATAAGATCGACACAGATCGGTCGAGCGCGCCGCATAGTAAACGTGCCCACTTCCCAGTGCCCACATACACTATGTCACATACGGCGCGGGGCTTCTGTAAAAATGAGACCCGTGCACGTACATTCTGCACAGGCAGACAGCGAGTTGAAAGTGGTAAAAGTGCACACATGCAGCCCACGGTTACTCGCAGATATATCGAGTCCCACGGGACCCGCTCAGCCTCCCTCCAGTCGGTTAAGCGCCGGAACGGGGTCGAGGAAGAGCGATCTGCCCGCTGTGATCAGCGCGCTCCCCGCCTCAGATGCGCAGCACACTCGAGCGCCGCCGTTGCCCAGTCAACAGAGCGCGTTTCGCATCCAGCCCTTAGCCATTCATGCAGATGCATGGTCAGTGCTTCCAGGGGTTTCGGATTGGGTGCTAGGCATTATAAAGAGAGGCTACTCGCTACAGTTTTCTCGACGCCCACCGTGCTTTTCAGCGCGCGTCGAAACTACGGTCAAAACAGAAGTAGCACACATACTTCGGGCCGAAATATCAAAACTGTTGAGCAAAGGGGCTGTAGAGCCTGCGTCTCAAAGCGAGGGGGGGCTGTACAGCAGATACTTTCTGGTGCCCAAGAGAGACGGGGGTCTCCGGCCCATACTGGATCTAAGACAGCTGAACGGGCATTGATGAAACACAGTTTCAAAATGTTCACGACCAGGAAGCTCCTCGCGCAGATTCGCAGAGGGGACTGGTTCATGTCAATAGATCTGAAGGACGCGTATTTTCAAATACAGATAGCGTCAAACCACAGGCGATATTTGAGATTCGCCTTCGAGGGCCAGGCATACCAGTTTGCAGTCCTGCCATTCGGCTTGTCCGTAGCTCCTCGTACGCTTACGAGGTGCATGGATGCAGCGCTCGCTCCTCTTAGACTCAGAGGCACACGAGTGCTGAATTATTTGGACGACTGGCTGGTTCTGGCCCGATCATGAGCGGAGCTCATGGACCACAGAGCCGTTTTACTCGATCACCTCGAGAAGCTCGGCCTCAGTGTCAATTGGGTGAAGAGTTCGCTGAACCCCAGTCAGACGATCCTGTTTCTGGGTATAGTTCTGAACTCGTGTTCCATGACGGCGCGGCTGTCACCACAGCGCGCGATGGGCATTCAGCGTGCAGCGAGTTCTTTCCGCTGTGGCGCGACTGTGTCGCTCAAACACTGTCAAAAGATGCTGGGTTTCATGGCCTCAGCATCTCCGGTTCTGCGGCTGGGCCTGCTCCGCATGCGCCCCCTGCAGTTCTGGCTGAAGGCTCGGGTGCCGCGCAGAGCGTGGGCGTCTGGCCGGCTGCATTTCAAGGTCGATCAGAGCTGTGTTGCGGCTCTAGCACCTTGGACAGCGAACGGCTGGTACCGATCAGGTGTAAGCCTGGGGACTTCCCTCGAGTGTGAAAATGGTGTCGACGGACGCCTCCACTTCGGGATGGGGAGCGCTGCTCGAAGGCAGACCGTCCTTTGGCCTATGGTCAGAACGGGAAAAGCTCCATCATATCAACTGCCTGGAAATGCTGGCAGTGGAGAATGCGCTGACGCGCTTTTGTCCCCATATCAAGGATCACCACGTCGTAGTCCGTTCGGACAACATGTCCGTGGTGTCCTACATAAATCGCCAGGGCGGTCTCGGGTCCCGAAACCTGTACAGGCTGACGGAACGCCTCCTGATTTGGGCTCAACGCAACGTGCGCTCGCTGAGAGCGGTGCATGTGCCTGGACTGCAGAATCTGGGTCCAGACAGGCTGTCCAGAGGCAATGTCCCTACGGGAGAATGGTCTCTACACCCGCAAACAGTTCGGCTGTTGTGGGAGAGATTTGGCATGGCGGAGGTGGACCTCTTTGCGTCCCACGGAAACGCTCACTGCCCCACATTCTTTTCCAAGAACGAAAGCGCGCTGTCACGGAAATGGCCGTGCTGCCCGCTTTATGCGTTCCCTCCCGTCTCCCTCCTTCCGCAGGTGATAGAACGGGTGAGAGAAACGAGATGTTCAATACTGCTTGTGGCACTTCTTTGGAAGAACCATCCATGGTTCCCAGATTTGATGCAATTAGCAGATGTCGCCCCATGGCCGGTACCGTTGAGGAGAGATCTCCTCTCGCAGGCCAGGGGCTCGATTTGGCACCCTCGACCGGAGTTGTGGTCCCTCCATGTATGGGCACTCAACGGTTACCCGCTGATCTCGCAGGGGGAGTGCTAAATACCATCACTCAGGCTAGAGCTCCGTCGACACGACGTCTGTATGCCTCGAAGTGGTCGGTGTTCTCCAGCTGGTGCACAGCTCGAGGTTATTCACCCCTTAGTTGTGAGGTGACGGAGGTCCTCTCCTTCCTACAGGAGCTGTTGGATAAGGGCAGAGCCCCATCCACGCTCAAAGTTTATGTGGCGGCCATCGCGGCGTTTTCTGAAACGGCGTCCGGTCAGTCAATAGGAAGGAACGATTTAGTCATCCGGTTCCTCAGAGGAGCTAGGAGGCTGAATCCTCCCAGACATCCGTCAGTCCCTATGTGGGACCTCGCGGCGGTTTTGGAGGCCTTGAAGGGTCCCCCTTTTGAGCCTATCCAATCGGTTAGCCTTCAGCATCTGTCGTTCAAGACAGTATTCTTGTTGGCTCTCACTTCTGTGAAGCGTGTGGGTGATTTGCACGCGCTCTCGGTGAGCCAGTCGTGCTTGGAGTTTGGGCCCAATGACTCAAGGGTCATACTCAAACCTAGGCACGGTTATGTGCCGAAATCCCTCAACACACCGTTTCGGGCTCAGGTTATTGCCCTGTCTGCCCTGCCGGTGTCAGGGGAGGATGGAGACTCGAGTCTTCTTTGCCCTGTCAGGGTTTTAAGAGCTTATGTGTCTCGCTCTGCTGCCTCTCGGCAGACGGAGCAGCTATTTGTCTCGTTCGGTGGACGTTCCAAAGGAATGGCTGTTTCGAGACAGACTCTATCCAGATGGATAGTTGACGCCATAGCGTTAGCTTACGCTTCCAGGGGCCTTCAGTGCCCGTTGGGCGTCAGAGCACACTCCACAAGAGGCGTCGCCTCGTCGTGGGCGTGGTCTACTGGGATCTCCTTGCAGGATATATGTATGGCGGCGGGTTGGGCCTCGCCGTCTACATTTATCA
This sequence comes from Carassius carassius, assembly GCF_963082965.1. NCBI lineage: Eukaryota > Metazoa > Chordata > Actinopteri > Cypriniformes > Cyprinidae > Carassius > Carassius carassius. The sequence continues at coordinate 532,579 of NC_081788.1, forward strand.
GGTTCTATAACCTGGAGGTTCCCGCCTTGCAAGCAAGGCTGCTGTCGGTATAGAAGAATCAGGGCCCTGAGGGGAATTCTGAATTCATGAGCGCTAGGCGCTGCCGACTGTTATATGGGCAGTATTGCGTAAGACCCGCATTGCCACATTGGTCAGGCCTTGCCTCGGCTGTGTGATGTCATATTGCCGCATCTACGGATGCTGCTAGATATGGGACGGAGGGTTTTTCCCCCTTTTTTCTGTCCCGGACTCTCTGTGAGTCCCTCAGGTGACTGTGCACTGTAAATCCTGGGCGTTGCTTCAGGTTTATCGGTGTGTGATCCCTGCGCGCACGGCGTTTTACATCGGGTTCCCGTAGCGTCTTAGCTAAGACGCAGTACGAGAGAGCTCTCGTAAGAGAACGTACTCGGTTACTAAACGTAACCTCGGTTCTCTCTAGAAGAGCGAACGAGTACTGCGTTCTCTGCCGTGCGTACGATTCACTCTGGTTCGCTTCGGCGATGAAATAAATCAGGTGAGTCAGCCTTTTCGAGCTCCTTTTATAGGTTGGGCCACACCCGTTTCGGCGGGAAGTGGCAAGAAGGGCGCGAAGCGCCCTTATTGGTCTGATGTTGCATCAGCCCGCGCTCGATAGGCTGTGCAGTTGCCGCAGAACAAGCCAATGAGCGAACGAGCCGTCTCGCCTATGGCTGTGTACTGCTGCAAATGCGCTTTACAAAAATACAAAATTAAGGATAATTTTTTGCTTCAGTATTTCGTGAAAAGAGACTTTTCCCGTAGCGTCTTAGCTAAGACGCAGTACTCGTTCGCTCTTCTAGAGAGAACCGAGGTTACGTTTAGTAACCGAGTACGTTTTCAGTTTGTCTAAACTCAAATAACATTGACTAGATTTACTGCCTGTTACTCTGGGTTTCATTCATTTTACTGGTGACTTTGTTTTTGTACATTTGTATTTGTACATTTGTACAGGAAATATGGTGCACATTTTAAAAATTACATCACAATAAACAAGTCGTCTTCTAACATAGAATGCAAACAGCATGCACTGCAAAAAGCTGAAATAAGATATAATTCAAGAAATAATTCATTGGATGTAGCAGAGAGAGCAAGATAAATGTTCGGTGGAATATTGTAATCTGCTTGCTTAATATATTTGCTTTAGACACAAGCCAAAATGTCACTGAATAACCAGCCGTTTTTAGGTTTATTGTGAAATTAATTTGTAAAAAACAAAACAAAATATATTACACTAACCTACACAAGTGACATTCTGACTTGTGTCTAAAGTAAATATATTGATTAATCGTGCAGATATCAGTATTCCACTGAACCTTTCTCTTGCTCTCTGATTATTATTTCCCTGAGCTTGTTGCAGTGCATGCTGGGATTGTATTCTTCGCTAAGGACACATTATTCATGCGTCATGTCTGTGATGAGGTGTAGATGGGCTGCTCTCTAGGGTTTGGACAGAGGATCAATCTATAGTGCTTTCTATGTACTATAAAAATGTAAGATCCTTCCGTCTCATCTGAGGTTTTGAATCATATTTAATTTTTGACTTGGTTTGAAGCCAGTGTATGGAGCTATATGAACCCTGAGCTGTGTGGTGGAGCGCCACTCACCTCCAGAAGAGCATACGTTGTGTTGTCTTTGCTGGAAACACACTCATTGAGCTTCGGGTCCCAGTAACAGCGCCACGCCGCACTTAAACAGCTCGTGCACCTACAGGACGACAAAAGACTGGTCAGAAACATTCTCATCCTCCGCTCACGCCTCACTGACGGTCAGGGACCGCCCTGAACGCTGATGTTTTACTCATATGGGTCATGAACTACTGAACTTGGACAATATTTATCATGAAATATGCAACATGGCTTTTTGCTGAAAAGTGGCATTCTGAACATCATTTGTTAAGAAATTACAGGTCTTTTTTTTCAATCGATACAGCACATTTCTCAGTTCTTCCTCTGAATCCTCAGACCGGATTCTGATTGGCTGTCTGTTTTCATCATTCATCAGCTAGAAAATAATATTTTTTTAAAAGTGATTCCAGTGACATCTTTCCTCTGTGCCCTTCTCAGTGTATTAGTCATTGTCTGTGGTGTGAGCAGATATAACACCTGTGCAGGATCTTTTTGATAGTCTGTCATTCTTTAGATTCAGAAGAGATTTCAATAATGGCTTTACTGTAGAGATGCAGCAAACTGCTTATTTTTTCTTGGCCTGTAGATCTGTAGAGTTTTGGTGTTTTTTGTGTTTCTGATTGAGAAATTCATGTGTTCAGCTTCATAGATGCTGTTGTGCTTATTAAAAGAATAAACTAAGAAATAGATCCTAGTCTAAGCGTTCTTACAGCAGTGTTTCTTGAAATTTTTTTTTGGTCACACCCTCTGTTAACCCTTTAAAGATATCTGCCAGGCGT
>NC_081788.1:540000-567500 GCF_963082965.1 Carassius carassius
CCCCCAACTGCTCCCCGGGTGCCGCAGCATAAATGGCTGCCCACTGCTCCGGGTGTGTGTTCACAGTGTGTGTGTGTGTGCATTTCGGATGGGTTAAATGCAGAGCACAAATTCTGAGTATGGGTCACCATACTTGGCTGAATGTCACTTCACTTTCACTTTCAAGAATTGCAATAAAGGAGGAAAGGGCCTGAACATAATGAAGGTTTGTCTAGATTACTGTACTGAGCAATAAAACATAGAGCTGATGACAAGAACCTAAAAAGCAGTGTCCTGAAAGATGCTCAGGCGGAGAAAACCGAATTAGAAATCACAGTAAGATGTAAGAACAGCGTAAAGAGGCTGTGATAAAATAAGAAAAACGTTCAGATATAAAGTTTAGTTTCATACAGTTGTGTTTGGTTTTTGTTGCAAATTGCACAATTAATTAGGCTAACTAAACAAATATACATTCCAACAGAAATGCTTATAGAATTGCATTTACAGTAAAATAGAGTAGCAGCCGACTTCCGGTTTAGCATCTGCCATGTGAGGACGCATAAGTCGGGAGCTCCGCAAATCAGCTTTTAAATCCTGTTTTATAGTTTGATACAGCGTTATATTATACTTTTCTTTTTTTTACATCTCGTGTATTTGACGTTCACTTTACTTCTAACAATATTGTTGCAATCTTAGTCGTATGAGTTCCAACGATGTCTTCTAAAATGCAACGACAAAAGAAGGCCGATTCGGCTGGTGCCGGCGGCTCACCTTTGGACACGGCTGAACTTTCCACCCCTGAGGGTGCTGCGATTATGGGTGCCATTAACAGGCTTGAAAGTGGGATTCACGCCAAATTTGACGCGCACGCGGCTGAAATTCGAGGCGAAATTTCCCTGATACGAGAAGAAATGCATAACACATTTTCATCGTTCAAAGAAGACCTCAAAACCCAGAGTGAGCGCTTAACAAGCCTGGAGACCGCTACCTCAGAGTGGACGACAAATCTTCACTCTCTCGAGCCAACAGTCGTTTCTCTTCAGAAAGAGGTCGCCTCACTGCAAGCTAAGTGCATCGATTTAGAGTGTCGTTCCCGCAGATCCAATCTTCGCTTGGTGGGAATTCCGGAAGGTTTGGAAGGCCCACAACCTACGAAGTTCGTGGCAGATGCTTTGGTGGAGATATTTGATCTTTCCGAACCTCCACTCCTTGCTCGCGCGCATCGTACACTTGCACCGAAACCTGCGGAGGGTAGCCGTCCGCGAGCCTTCGTTATTTGCTTCCATCGATACGACGTCAAGGAGGATATCTGGCGAAAAGCGAGCCGTGGTGGGCAGCTTAAGTTCAGAGACAAAACTGTGTTAATCTTCCCGGAATTTCCGCCTGAGATTGCCAAGAAGCGGGCCGCATACTATGAGGTTAAACGTCTACTGAGGTCCAGGCCAGATGTTAAGTACGGTCTAATGGGTCTTACCAGCTTCAGAATCACAAAAAACGGCACTGAACATATGTTTGATAATCCAGCCGCGGCACTGGCTTTTGTGAAGCAACACCTGTTACCTGCTTAAACACCTATGAACGTGCTGAAGCTTATAATGTCTCATTTTCTCTGGGTCAGAGACTATTGAAAGCACTTTATTTAGATGTGGTTTAATATGTTAGAATTTATTCTTTGATTATAACTATCATTTATATAATTATAGGATTATAATTTTTATTTTAATTTTTTCTGTATCGGAATAGTCTACATTCGCTGTATTTGTTATTTGTTTGCGGAGATGCGTCCGAGGTAAGAATCACAATATCTCGCACGCACATTGGAGTTTTTCCTCAGGGTAGCGTACGCTCCAGTTGGGGGAGTGTTAGGTTAGGTCAAGGGCGCGGGGTGGGGGGTGGCAGTGAGGGCGGGGGGCGGGTCTTTGCGCTAGAGTTCTTGAAGTGTGTTAATATGTTCTCGTTTCTTTGTTCATCTCATAAGCACAAGACTGGGCCATTGCTCTTTTGTATTGTTTCATACTTTTCTGTACTTGCTGATCCTTGTATAATTATTTGGGTTTTACAAGTATCTTTTTGGTCTCCTCTTTTTTTTCTTTTTTTCTTAAATGATGGGTGGTAGAGCTAATGAAGATGGTTCGGTGAGATGGGTTAGCTGGAACTGTAAAGGTTTTAATAATCCAGTCAAACACAATAAGGTTCTGATTCATCTTAGGAAACTGAAAGCCAATTTTGTGTTTCTTCAAGAAACTCACCTTCTGTTCTTCTGAACATTTTAGATTGAAAAAGGACTGGGTGGGTCAAGTCTATCATTCACATTTTCAGTTCAAGTCCAGGGGCTGTGGCATTCTGGTACATAAATCCACTCCGTTTGCCGTATCACAAGTAATTGCAGATCATAAGGGCAGATATGTCATTGTAACAGGAACATTGTTTTCAACCCCCCTAATTCTTGCTAACGTTTATGCCCCAAATTATGATGATGTTTCCTTTATTACCTCTTTTTTATCATGTATACCTGACCTTCACTCTCATTCGTTAATCTTGGGTGGAGATTTTAACTGTGTGATGTGTCCACAACTTGATAGGTCCTCGAAACAAGTTATATCTCTTTCAAAATGTGCAGCAGTTATTCAATCTTTTCTACATAGCTATGGTATTCATGATCCATTTCACTTTTTAAATCCTTTCGCAAGGAAATATTCATTTTTTTCGCAAGTACATCATTCCTATTCACGAATTGATTATTTTTTTCTAGATAACAAACTTCTTCCATATCTGCAGAATTGTTCATATGAAAGCATAGTAATATCTGATCATGCACCAGCTGTTCTGGAACTTAGCTTTCCAAAAGCACCCCCAAAGCATCATCAATGGTCCTTTAACCCTGGTCTATTAAGGGATAAAGAATTTGTAAAATGTATCTCCTCAAATATATCTTCTTTTCTTGAACTCAATAGTACTCAGGGTATGGCTTATTCTACTATTTGGGAGACCTTAAAATGTTATCTGCGTGGTTGCATAATTTCATATTCCTCTTATAAAAATAGAGAGCGAAAAAGGCAACTAGACGAATTATCTAGTTCTATATCAGCTATTGATGTTCAGTACTCACTGAACCCATCTCCCAACCTTTATAAAGAGCGTCAGATTTTGCAGACAAAATATGATCTTTTATCAACGGAAGAGGCTGAGAATTTGTTTTTACGAGCTCAACATAGGGTCTATGAGTTTGGTGATAAGACGGGTAAATTGTTAGCTTACCAAATTCGTAAATTGCAAACGTCACGCTTGATACCCCAACTTAAGTTATATTCAGGAATCACTACCACTGACTATAAAGAAATAAACTCTCAATTTAAACAATACTATGGAAAATTGTACACCTCGGAATCTCCTCAAGATATATCTTTAATGAAAACTTTCTTAGATAAATTAGATTTCCCCACTGTAGAAAAGACTTTGTGTGATTTTTTGGATGAGGATATTCAAATTGAAGAAATAGCTGATGCGATTGCTTCCTTAAAAACAGGCAAGGCCCCCGGGTCCTGACGGCTTCCCGTCTGATTTTTATAAAGCATTTTCTAAATTACTATGCCCTGTGTTGCTTTTGGTTTTTGTAGAGAGTCTTCAAAATTCTAAGCTGCCCCCAACCTTCTATCAAGCAACTATTTCATTAATTCTTAAGAAAGATAAACCCCCCCTAGACTGTGGTTCTTATCGCCCCATTTCGCTTTTAAATTGTGATTACAAGATACTAGCTAAAGTATTATCCTTACGACTTGAAAAAACTTTACATGGGGTCATTTCACCTGATCAAACTGGTTTTGTTCGGGACAGACATTCTTTTTTTAATATTAGACATCTTTTTAATGTTCTGTATTCACCTCATTCCAACAAAGCTGAAGTTGTGGTCTCACTAGATGCTGAAAAAGCATTTGGCATTTGACCGCATTGAGTGGGGCTATCTTATAAATGTTTTGGAGAGGTTTGGATTTGGTTTAAAATTAATTTCTTGGATAAAGCTACTTTATGCTACCCCCAAAGCATCTGTACGCTCAAACAACATTATTTCGGATCCTTTTCCACTGTGTCGGGGCACAAGGCAGGGTTGTCCCCTTTCCCCCCTTCTATTTGCTCTTGCTATTGAACCCTTGGCAATTGCATTACGTGCTGACTCAGAGGTACAAGGCATTTTTCGTGCTGGTCTAGAGCAGAAGGTTTCTTTATATGCTGATGATCTTATTTTATTTTTATCCAATCCCCTAGTCTCAATTCCTCGAGTTCTTTTAATTATGGACTCGTTTAGTACTTTTTCAGGTTATAAATTGAATTTTTCCAAGAGCGAATTATTCCCAGTAAATTCTGCTGCATTAAGTCTCTCATATTCAAATTTCCAATTCAGAGTTGTTAATAATCAATTTAAATACTTGGGTGTCCAAGTGACTCGTAAACACGCTGACTTGTTTAAAACCAATTTCAGTCCGTTATTTGATCTCACAAAATTTATGTTTTTATCATGGAAACCCCTTCCTCTCTCACTGATAGGAAGGGTAAATGCAGTTAAAATGAACATTCTTCCCAAGTTTTTATATCTATTTCAATGTTTGCCCATATTTATTCCTAAGTCATTTTTCTTAGGTCTGGAAAAGACTATCTCGTCATTTATTTGGGATAACAAGCCAAGGCGAATAAGTCTAAAACATCTTGTTAAGCCTAAAGAGGTGGGAGGTTTGGCTTTGCCTAACTTCCAAACGTATTACTGGGCAGCCAACTTTAGAAACTTACTGTACTGGTGCCGGCATGATTTGCAACTGTGTAAACCTCTCTGGGTGCAAATAGAGGCTGTTTGCTGTTCTCCAGTCACGTTGACATCTTTGCTCTGTTCTTCTATCCCTCCTACTCATAGTATCGAAATTAAGAATCCAATTGTTAAACACTCTCTGAGAATTTGGACTCAGTTCCGCAGAGCTCTACGGCTTAAGGGTCTTTCTTCAGCTGCACCCATTGCCAGTAACGCTTCCTTTCCACCCTCTCTTTTTGATGGGGCTTTTAATATTTGGAAGTCACAGGGTCTAGTTACAATTGATCAGTTATTTATTGATAGTAATTTTGCTTCATTTGACCAACTTAAAAATAAATTTTCTCTGTCCAATTCACATTTATTCCGGTATTTTCAAGTTCGGAGCTTTGCCCGTAAACATTTTCCAGATTTCCCCTCTGCCCCTTCTAGTGGTGTCTTGGAGTGTATTTTAGACCAGCATAAATGTATAAGGGGGGCCATTTCAAAGATTTACAGTATAATAAATGACAATCAAACCCCATCTAGTGGGTCATTAAAATCTCTCTGGGAACAGGACTTAAATATTTTGTTAGATGATGAAACCTGGCACACTATCTTAAAAAGGATAAATTCTTCTTCAGTTAACTCTAGACATAGGCTTATTCAATTTAAGGTTGTGCATCGTATTCATTGGTCAAGGGTGCAACTTGGCAAGATATTTCCTGCTTTAGACCCCACCTGCCCTCGCTGTGTTGCGGAGCCAGCCTCTCTGTTTCATTCTTTCTGGTTCTGTCCTAAGTTATTACGTTTTTGGGGGGGAATTTTTAGCTGTATCTCAGAAACTCTTACCACAGTAATAGATCCCAACCCATTGACAGCTTTATTTGGGGTCCTCCCAGAATATGTTAAACTTACAGCTTTAGAGAGGGATAATATTGCACTTTGCACACTTTTGGCTAGACGACTTATACTAATTAATTGGAAGCTGCTATCTCCTCCAACCTACCGTCAGTGGGTTTTTGACCTACTTTTTGCCCTCAAACTTGAAAAGATTAAATTTGGAGTTGTAATGAAACCCGAACTTTTCTTGAAATCTTGGAGCCCTTTTTTGGATTATTTTAAGGAGACAAACTCTGGATAAAATGTTTTTCTTTTGATTATTTTTTTGCTGTTTTTGTTTTCTATGGTCTATTTAGTTGTTTATATGTACTTGCATATGTTACTTATGTGAGTATTTATTATGCTTGTTAAATTTTCCCATTTAATTATGTAACAGTCTGATACTTGTAATGTGCTTGAGATGCTTTTAATAAAAAAAAAATAAAAGTAAAAAAAAAAATAGAGTAGCAGCCTTATCAATTATGCAGACTCTCTCTCTAAAACACAGAAACACAAACAGAGGCTGAAAAGACTCTCAGTGCAGTTTGACATTTTCCTCTGAAAGAGCTACTATCATGAGAACAATGAGCATGAGTCAAATAAATGTGACAAACGAGTGAAGTAGAGAAGTGCACTTCTCCATCTGAGCATTTCACCCAGTGACTTTTGATTTAAATTCCGGACATTCAGGATGACCGTTGAATAAAGTTTAACACCACAGAAAATCCTGCCAAAAACATCTAAAGCTCAGAAAAATGCAGCTGATATAATGAGTATGGTATAATGAGCACATTCGCACCTTAAAGAAAGCAGGGAAGCAAGACTAGAGGTATTTCATATTGCATGGAAGGAAAGTACCCTATCATACAGAAAAGCATTAAAAACTGTTAGATCTGATTACTTTTAATCTCTTTTAGAAGAAAACAAACATAACCCCAGGTATTTATTCAATACAATGGCTAAATTAACAAAAAAACAAAGCACCAACAGGCATTAACATTTGCCAACAGCACGGCAGTAATGACTTTATGTACTACTTTACTTCTAAAATCGATACTATTAGAGATAAAATTGTAACCATTCAGCCATCAGCTACAGTATCACATCAGACAGTGCACTATAGATCCCCTGAGGAACAGTTCCACTCATTCTCTACTATAGGAGAGGAAGAATTGTATAAACTTGTTAAATCATCTAAACCAACAACATGTATGTTAGACCCTATTCCGTCTAAGCTCCTAAAAAAGGTGCTTCCAGAAGTCATAGATCCTCTTCTGACTATTATTAATTCCTCATTGTCATTAGGATATGTCCCCAAAACCTTCAAACTGGCTGTTATTAAGCCTCTCATCAAAAAACCACAACTGGACCCCAAAGAACTAGTTAATTATAGACCGATCTTGAATCTCCCTTTTCTGTCCAAGATACTAAACAAGGTTGTATCCTCACAAAATCATCACAATATGTACAACCCGAATTCCGGAAAAGTTGGGACGTTTTTTAAATTTTAATAAAATGAAAACTAAAGGAATTTCAAATCACATGAGCCAATATTTTATCCACAATAGAACATAGATAACGTAGCAAATGTTTAAACTGAGAAATTTTACACTTTTATCCACTTAATTAGCTCATTTAAAATTTAATGCCTGCTACAGGTCTCAAAAAAGTTGGCACGGGGGCAACAAATGGCTAAAAAAACAAGCAGTTTTGAAAAGATTCAGCTGGGAGAACATCTAGTGATTAATTAAGTTAATTGATATCAGGTCTGTAACATGATTAGCTATAAAAGCTTTGTCTTAGAGAAGCAGAGTCTCTCAGAAGTAAAGATGGGCAGAGGCTCTCCAATCTGTGAAAGACTGCGTAAAAAAATTGTGGAAAACTTTAAAAACAATGTTCCTCAACGCTTTGCAAATCTCATCATCTACAGTGCATAACATCATCGAAAGATTCAGAGAAACTGGAGAAATCTCTGTGCGTAAGGGACAAGGCCGGAGACCTTTATTGGATGCCTGTGGTCTTCGGGCTCTCAGACGACACTGCATCACTCATCGGCATGATTGTGTCAATGACATTACTAAATGGGCCCAGGAATACTTTCAGAAACCACTGTCGGTAAACACAATCCGCCGTGCCATCAGCAGACGCCAACTAAAGCTCTATCATGCAAAAAGGAAGCCATATGTGAACATGGTCCAGAAGCGCCATCGTGTCCTGTGGGCCAAGGCTCATTTAAAATGGACTATTTCAAAGTGGAATAGTGTTTTATGGTCAGACGAGTCCAAATTTGACATTCTTGTTGGAAATCACGGACGCCGTGTCCTCCGGGCTAAAGAGGAGGGAGACCTTCCAGCATGTTATCAGCGTTCAGTTCAAAAGCCAGCATCTCTGATGGTATGGGGGTGCATAAGTGCATACGGTATGGGCAGCTTGCATGTTTTGGAAGGCTCTGTGAATGCTGAAAGGTATATAAAGGTTTTAGAGCAACATATGCTTCCCTCCAAACAACGTCTATTTCAGGGAAGGCCTTGTTTATTTCAGCAGGACAATGCAAAACCACATACTGCAGCTATAACAACAGCATGGCTTCGTCGTAGAAGAGTCCGGGTGCTAACCTGGCCTGCCTGCAGTCCAGATCTTTCACCTATAGAGAACATTTGGCGCATCATTAAACGAAAAATACGTCAAAGACGACCACGAACTCTTCAGCAGCTGGAAATCTATATAAGGCAAGAATGGGACCAAATTCCAACAGCAAAACTCCAGCAACTCATAGCCTCAATGCCCAGACGTCTTCAAACTGTTTTGAAAAGAAAAGGAGATGCTACACCATGGTAAACATGCCCCGTCCCAACTATTTTGAGACCTGTAGCAGAAATCAAAATTGAAATGAGCTCATTTTGTGCATAAAATTGTAAACTTTCTAAGTTTAAACATTTGCTATGTTATCTATGTTCTATTGTGAATAAAATATTGGCTCATGTGATTTGAAAGTCTTTTAGTTTTCATTTTATTAAAATTTAAAAAACGTCCCAACTTTTCCGGAATTCGGGTTGTATGTACAATATGTATCCTATATTCCTTCTTAGAGAAAAATGGTATCTGTGAGGATTTCCAGTCAGGATTTAGACCGTATCATAGTACGGAGACTGCTCTTCTTAAAGTTACAAATGACCTGCTGTTATCATCTGATCGTGGGTGTATCTCTCTATTAGAGCTATTGAATCTTAGTGCTGCGTTTGACACAATTGACCACAACATTCTCTTGAATAGTCTAGAAAACTTTGTTGGCATCAATGGAAGTGCATTAGCAAGGTTGAAAAACTAACAGAATGCATAGATTCTGAAAAAACTTTGGCATACTACGAAAAAAAATTTCAACGAAAAGGTGGTAGACTGTACACATGTAGACTGCTCTGTCAATTCATAACCTAGGAGTGCTATTTGATAGCAATCTTTTCTTAGAAAGCCACGTTTCTAGCATTTGTAAAACTGCATTTTTCCCTCTCAAAAATATATCTAAATTATGACCTATGCTCTCAATGTAAAATGCAGAAACGCTAATTCATTCATTTATTACCTCAAGGTTAGATTATAGATTATTAGAATAAACAAACTACAGTTAGTCCAAAATCCAGCAGCAAGAGTGCACTGGCTCCCTATCAAGCATCATATAGATTTTAAAATATTGCTTATTACTTATAAAGCCCTGAATGGTTTAGCACCTCAGTATTTGAATGAGCTCCTTTTACATTATAATCCTCCACGTCCGCTGCGTTCTCAAAACTCAGGCAATTTGATAATACCTAGAATATCAAAATCAACTGCGGGCGGCAGATCCTTTTGCTGTTTGGCGCCTAAACTCTGGAATAACCTACCTAACATTGTTCGGGAGGCAGACGCACTCTTGCAGTTTAAATCAAGATTAAAAACCCATCTCTTTAACCTGGCATACACATAACACACTAATGTGCTTCTAATATCCAAATCCGTTAAAGGATTTTTAGGCTGTATTAATTAGGTAAACCGGAACAGAGAACACTTCCCATAACACCCGATGTACTTGCTACATCATTAGAAGAATGGCATCTACGCTAATATTAGTCTGTTTCTCTTTTGTTCCGAGGTCACCGTGGCCACCAGATCCAGTCTGTGTCCAGATCAGAGGGTCACTGCAGTCACCCGGATCCAGTACGTATCCAGACCAGATGGTGGATCAGCACCTAGAAAGGACCTCTACTGCCCTGAAAGACAGCGGAGACCAGGACAACTAGAGCCCCAGATACAGATCCCCTGTAAAGACCTTGTCTCAGAGGAGCACCAGGACAAGACCACAGGAAACAGATGATTCTTCTGCACAATCTGACTTTGCTGCAGCCTGGAATTGAACTACTGGTTTCGTACAGTGAAGGTGAATGGAGGTGGATACTTGTGATACTTGTTAAAAAAGATCAAAAGTAACACAAAAATAAGTAGTCCATACGACTATACATTTAAAATCATTGATCTTGATCCTGTAAAATCACCTGCAACAACACTCTTATCATACATTGAGAGATTTATGTTGGGTTCCTTTGCTGTGGTTATAGTGTGAGTGGTGGGAGGATGAGAGTGAATGTTTTACCTTTTCTCCAGTGTACACCAGCCACAGTGGGCATCGCCGGCACTCAGACACTCACTGCACGAGTTGTAGAGGCCACACACAGACACCTGAACCCGCAGGAACTGAGCACACACACACATACACACTTGTGAGCATCAGACTAACAGACAGTTGAGTTTCACACACAAATGTCTTAAAATATCTTTATAAAGTAATGAACTCATTGTCCCTGTGATAAAGTCAGCAGTACTTACACACTCGTTATCAGATAAGTTGATATTGTCATGGGTCATGGTATATTATTATTAGAGTATATTTCCAAACCTCCGTGGTGTGCTCTACAGTTGTTTTTGTATTTTTTGTTAGTTTGTCTTGTCTTTAGTTATATGCCTGCAATCAGTTTCACCAGAAACAAATTGCTGGACTTTCGGCACTACACATCACCCGATATGTTACAGGTTTTTGACTATTTCGATGTTTCGCTGGGCATAGTAGTTGGCAGAGCAGCTGCGCTGATCAAGTGCTTCAGGACACACAGATGGAGGAAGCGAGCCAGCATGTTCATGAAGCTCAGACAGCGTGGATTTCGAGCGCCGTTGCCTTAGCATCCATCTGGCGATCCTCTGCTCTCTACCCAGTAAAATGGACAAATTTCTGCTCTCCCGGACAAATTATGATTTCTCACACACTGCTGCTCTGCGTTTCACAGAAACCTGGTTGAATGATGCCAGGCACCACATTAAATCTGCAGAGTTTCCAGTTGTTCAAAGCGGATCGTGATGCAGAATCAACGGCAAAATTGCATGGCGCGGGACATGCTTTTACATCAATGGAAGGTGGTGTACAGATGTAACAATGTTAAAGAAGATGTGCTGTCCCGATCTAAAAGCCCTTTTCTTTAACTGCAAGCCATTCTATTCACCATGGGAGTTTTGCTCATTCATTCTAGTTAGTGTTTACATTCCTCCGCAAGTGCACATGAGCTCAGTTTTACAGAAAATCGTTGATCAGATCACAGAGGCAGAGCCACAACACCCGGACTCTGTTTTAATCCTTCTTGGAGGCTTTGATAAAGCAAATCTCTCCAGTGAACTGCCAAAATACAGGCAGCAGATTATATGTCCCACCAGAGACAGTTACATATTGGATCAATGTTACACCACAATAAAGGATGCATATCACTCTGATCCATGGTCAGCTTTGGGGCACTCTGATCACTGTTTGGTTCATCTTATAATGACCTATAGGCAGAAACTGAAATCAGCTAAACCTGTATTATTGACTGTAAAAAGATGGACTAATGAAGCAGAGTAGGATTTACAAACTTCTTTTGACCTCACTGATTGGAGTGTTTTTGAAGCTGCTTCCACCAATCTGGACAAGGTCACAGAGAGACTGTAACATCATATATCAGTTTTTGTGAAGATATGTGCATAACTACCAATACTTATCTAAGGGTAGAGTGTCTTGTATAAACAGGCTAAATACACACTGGAAAAGGAGATCAGAGTGGGAAAGAGGAATTATTCAGAAAAACTAAGGACTCAGTTTACTTCCAGCTATTCAGCATCATTGTGGAAAGATCTGAAAGAGATCACCAACTAGGGATGCAACGATACCATTTTTTCAGAACCGATCCGATCTGATACCGAAAATTCGTAGTATCTACCGATACCGATCCAATCCGATACCAGAGTGAATTGTGTATAAGTGTATAATTTCTGTACTTCTCTGTGTTGACCTGATCATAACTCTTTTGTATTAAACACAAAAACTACTACATATAGACAACTTCATTTTAATGAAAAATAACAAATGAAAAAATATACAATCATAATCTATGACAAAAATACTATTATAAACTAGGTTAGTGGATTATTCAGCAGCAAAATATACTCTAGATTCTAGAAAAATCAAGGGTGCACAATAATTGTATAAAATCTAGTGAAACTTTTTATTTACAAATAAAAGTGAATATGTATTAAATCTGGTATTATGTTACACATTGCTCTCTGTATTGTTGTAAAATACATTCATGTAAAAACATATATATACATTTATATAGAAATATAAAATATGTTTCTTTTAAATGTACAGCACAATAATAAAAGGAGCAACATAACACAGATAGGACAGAACAAGAAAGACTATTAATAATCTTTGATTGTGGAGAAAGGTATTATAATGCTAAAAGCGCCAATATATAGCGGCACAGAGCGCTTATGTGTATCGTGTATGCAGAATGATGAGCTTGAAACAACATGGAGTCACAGTGCGCAGGCTGCACAGCCCTCCAAGTCAACATAGAAAGCTGCTCGGCTCGTGTTTATCTTCAGTTCTGTCTTTACATCAGTTCAGTCAGTTTACTGTTTCAGTAAATGAATTACTCCAGGATATTGGTTCATTTCGACTCAGAGGCAGTGTCAGCCACGTAAAAAAAAAAGAAATGTAAATTTGTGGATTAATGCTTACTGGAGGCGCGAACTGTTTCAAACAATTCAGTCCGATTTGGTGAACAGGTTCAACCGGTTCACTAAGAAGAACAGTTTAAATCGAATGAATGTTTACAAAACGGACATCACTAGTACAAAGTTGATATTGATACGTAGTGTATTAAATCTGTGGATTAGTTTAATGAACCTTTTCTTTGAACAGTTTAAACCTCCATTACTGTGCGCTCTTGAAGAGAGTTTGATGGTTTTGACTGTAGTAACAGAATGCGACACGCAGTTCGATTGCTGAATGGAGGATGACAGACAGCCGCAGCGGAGAGAAGAGTTTATGTGAACTTGAATTTAAGAACTTTAATATTAATCTGTACCTCACATTAAACTATATAACAGCTTCAGAACACTAGAAATATGTGCACGAAAAGGTTTTGGTGCTTTAAAATGTTTTTGTGCCTTTAGTGGGGCTCAACAATAACACAGAATACTATACACAGTATCGGATTTGGATAGGTCTCGTCTGACCGATACCCGATCCGCAGAAAGTGCCAGGATCGGAGCCGATACCGATCCTGAGTATCGGATTTATGTATCCCTATCACCAACCACAAGATACCATCCCCCAGGACTGTGGAGAATCAACAACTGGCAGAAGATATGAATGAGTTTTACTGCAGGTTTGAAAAAACACTCCACATCCACCTTGAACATCTCTCCACACAACCATTCACACATCCTGCACCTCCCCCAAACCTGCACCTCAAAACAGTGAAGACGAGGTGCGACAGGTCTTTCGAAAGCAGAAAATGAAAAAAGCACCAGGCCCAGATGGTGGTGCACAAGCCTGTCTGAAATAATGTGCTGACCAGCTGGCCCCCATCTTTACACAGATTTTCAACAGATCACTGGAGCTGTGCGAAGTCCAGTCATGCTTTAAACACTCCACCATCATCCCCATCCCAAAGAAATCCAAAATTACAGGACTAAATGACTACAGGCCTGTGGCTCTAACGTCTGTGGTCATGAAATCTTTTGAAAAACTGCTGCTAGGTTAGGGTAGGGGATAACTAGTTTCCTGACAGAGGTTCAGCACCACCATCTCCCAGAACCTGAAGTGGGACATTCACATTGATTCCATTGTTAAAAAGGCCCAGCAGAGGTTGTACTTCTTTCACCAGCTATGGAAGTTCAACCTGCCACAGTAGCTGCAGAAATCTGACCTCAGAAGACTACAGAGGGTAGTCCGGACTGCTGAGTGAATCATTGGAACAACCCACCCTATTCTCCAGGAACTGTACTCATCCAGAGTGAGAATAAGGGCTGTTAAAATCACTCTGGACCCCTCACATCCAGCACACTCCCTCTTTGAACTGTTGCCATCTGGTCGACGCTACAGAGCACTGAGCACCAGAACGACCAGACACAGGAACAGTTTCTTTCCACAGGCAATCCATCTTATGAACACTTAATAATAACTGTGGAACACACTACACTACTTATACCCACATACACTTATTTATCTAACACACAGACTTAGTCTACGCTTCAAATTTGCACGCAATTTACCTGTACATAAAAACTATCTAATGTAATATACCTGCACACACAATTTACATTGTATTTTGCTATTCCTTATTTACTTGTTCTATTTTTTATTTATTTAATTTGTATCAGTGTTTTTGTTCTGTTGCTGTCAGTCTGTTGCACTGCAGAAGCTTCTGTCATGAAAATAAATTGCTTGTATGTATAACCATACCTGCCAATAAAGCTCATTCTGATTCAGTGCATTGATGTTGATTGAGGGTTATAAGAAAAATGTAGTTTAACAACTTTAAATACATCCAATATACTCACAGTTCATACATGATAAAGATATTTAAACTTTATTTTATGAAACCAATTCACAAAGTGTCTTTTTTTCTGCTAGTAGATCTCTTTCTAAGATCAGCCTGTGAACAGATTCTTCATGTCATCACTAGATCGGCTTACTCTGTATTTCAAGAGTCCACTTCAGACATTCTCATAACTACAAATAACTATCAGTCACTTGTTTAACTGTACTCACGTGGTGTGTGGTCATGAGGTACAGGTAGTTGTGGTCGCTGGGGTCGAAGGTCATGATGTGGTGAACGGGTTCGTTAGCGTTGAGTCTCAGTGACCACTGATTGGCCACAGACAGGTTGGCCAGCAGCGACAGCTGTATAGAAACACACGATACATATCATCTAACAATAGGTCAAATCTTTTTTTAGACTCATTATTTGATTGGACAAGAGTTATAGTTCATCAAGTAGGAATTGTATGCACTCAAAAAATTAAAAACCTATAAGTTATCAGGTGCGTATAACAAAAAGAACAATGCAAGCAGACCAAAACATATCTCAAAAATAAATATTTAATTTTTTATATGCAAAAGTAAAAAAGTGACAAAGAGTTGCAGTTACATTGCCACATTACACTAACTGAACTAAGAGTCAATTAGTAAAAAAATAATGTTTTATTTTCACGATGATGATGACTGGACAGCACTGAATGAGACACAGGACACAGTGATGAGGTCAGGTGACCGTCAGGTGAGCTCCTGCAGCAGGAAGTGTCTTCATGACCGCGTTCCATTGGACAGTAGGCCTATATACTGTGTCTCGTACTGCTGTTTCTATTTAAAACCAGTCTGTTCTTCCATGAAACCTAGCTTTAAATGAGAAGGCAGCAGAGTGTGATAATAATATGGTATCATGATTCACCTTAATTAGCATCTTCTGAATGTTGAGAAAGGTGCAGGAGATCAGTCGGTGGGTGTGAAACATTTCTCGTCATAAAATCAACCTTCAGAGATGAAGTGCTAATTGCAAATGTAGACAAGTTTCATCAGTTTAGACACACACACACACACACACACACACACACACACACACACACACACACACACACACACACACACACACACAAACCGTCTGGATGGATGAAACAACAGCCAGAGTTTGAGTATGTTTTTCTAGCTCAAAGCACAAAAACATCCAGCACAGACAGTATAATGGGCTTTTAGGCAGTTTAAAAAGCATTGAGATCATATCTACATATTTCAGTAATTCTATGGAAGATAAGGACATCAAAGATGGTTATGGTCACGGATGGTCAAAGATGGTCACGGTTATGAGCGGAGTGAATAAAGAGTGTGTTTGTGTCCGTCTGTGATTTCACACACTCATACTTAGTTTTTGCTTTAACAATGTTCATCAGCATTTTACAGAAGTTGCTCATCCACACATGATAATACAGAGAGACCAGACACAAGTCTCATGCTGTTCCTCTGGCACAGTCATTTTATCAGTAAAATATAACACTGCTGAGTCCAGATCACACTCAATCATCATTTCATGCTTGGTCTTAAGATGTCATCATGTTTTGCCACAGGACACCAAATAGCAGTGAATATTCTGCTAAACTGGAAGGAGTGTAATATAGAGACTGTACAGAGTAACATTAATCTTGAACAATGCCAGGACAACCAAAGACAATGAATATGGGAACAATAAGTGTCACTTGACTAAACAATTGTCAGTGTTTCTGAATACCTCAATTTGAACCGTCCCCTCTACAAACACTGCCAAACCAGTGAGTTCAAAGAGTTCTTCACCGTCTCAGCACAGACAAAAGGCCTAGAAAGCTATTTTTAATAATGTGGATGTAGCCTAAAACACTGTGTGTGTGTGTGTGTGTGTGTGTGTGTGTGTGTGTGAGTGTCCTAGCCAAAGGACCAGTGGAGGATAAAATAATGTTTACTTTATTCTGTACAACGTAGCTGCCTGCAAGCATGAATGTGAACGCTATAGTACTTTTTATATGAACAGATGAACAGACAGACAGACAGAAAGAATGACAGATGGATAAGCAGAGGCTGAGCTGTAACTGTATTAGAGTCTACTAACACAGATCCCTAAATAAGCTTATCTCACCGTCCCAAATCACATTACACACACTCCTGAAACCAGCAGCAGCAGCATCAAACCACCCGCAGGACACACACACACATGCACGCACGCACGCACGCACACACACACACACACACACACACACACACACACACGCACGCACGCACGCACGCACACACACACACACACACACACACACAGACACACACACACGAACACACACACACACACACACACACACACAGACACACACACACGCACACACAGAGACACACACGCACACACACACACACGCACACACACATACACATACGCACACACACACAGACACACACACACACACACACACGAACACACACACACAGACACACACACACAGACACACACACACGCACACACAGAGACACACACGCACACACACACATACGCACACACACATACACATACGCACACACACACACACACACACACACACACAGACACACACACACACACGCACACACACACACACACACACACACACAGACACACACACACACACACGCACACACACACACACACACACACACACACGCACACACACACACACACACACACACACACACACGCACACACAGAGACACACACACACACACACACATACGCACATACGCACACACACACACACACACGTGTGTGTGTGTGTGTGTGTGTGAGCAGAGCCTCACATCTGGAGCAGATGTCGTCCCTGTGTTTTGGCAGGAAAACAAAAAGCCTTTTCTAAGCTCTTTAGACGAAGACTCCCTGCAGCCAGATCCTCCTTATCTGTGTGAATGAAACACTCTCAAAGAGCTGGATCTGAGCTCCTCTGACACACCTTCCTGGAATCTGGCCCTAATTACAGCTCTTTTGTTCAGATTTTGAGGCTTGCAGATGTTTTCTAGGGCCGTGTGCACATGAATAGTCTTGTGAGTAGTTGTGTGGCTCATGTTTGTTGGATACGTCACTTCCTGTTTGTTGTTGGGGCCCGTACTGCTTTTGAGCTCCGTCCCTATATTCTTTTTATCGACTATTTTTACCTTAAAAATCAATTTTATACACCATCGTTTCCGTTTATATAACGTGTGAATATATCCTCTATTGTATTCTACAACAAAAACAATCAGAGCGCCTCGCTATCACTAGTTTTATTTTGATCTCCTGGGTCCGCTATTAGCTTATAGCCCATTAGCATCAGCAGCGTGGTTGCTGCTAGCTGCGCTTACATTGCTAATACTGGATGAATGTCTACCTTTGATTGCAGGTGAGGACATGTACGAGCTGCACTCGGTGTGGGGTGGGGAAGCAGATTCGCGACCTGGAGGTGAGGCAGGCCCAGCTGAGAGAGCGGAGAGCTGGAATCATCCCAGACTGACGCTCACAAGTCCGGGGTAAGTATACAGCGTGCTGCTAACAGTCCCACCACGTCTACTCCGTGTGTTTCTCTGCACAGGCCCGGTGCACCCAGGACGCGATCTTCCCAGATGTCCTTCACTCCGGCGCCGGGACACCACGGACCCTGGGTGCATCCACAGCGGAGGACCTGAGCCGGGCCCCGGGCGACGTCTTCTCCCCCTCCGCTCTTCAAGATCTCCACACGGAACCGCTTCGCTCCCCTCCGCGACACAGGACGCGACGCTGTGATCATCGGAGACTCCATCGTCCGACACGTAAGTGCTACGTTAGCCGAAGGTAAAGTGCACACTCATTGTTTGCCTGGTGCTCGTGTTCTCGATGTTTCTGCGCAGATACCCGCGATCCTGAAGGCTGACGAGAGCCCCAGAGCGGCCGTGCTTCACGCCAGGGTTAACGACACCACGCTGCGGCAGACGGAGACGCTGAAGAGGGACTTCAGCAGCCTGATCGAGACGGTTCGCAGCACGACGCCCGCGGCGATGATCATCGTGTCAGGACCACTGCCCACGTATCGACGAGGACACGAAAAGTTGCTTTAAATGAATGGTTGTTGTCATGGTGTAAAGAACAGAAACTGCTATTTGTTAATAACTGGAAACTTTTCTGGGAGCGTCCTAGGCTGTTTCGCGCTGATGGCCTGCACCCCAGCAGAGTCGGAGCGGGCTGCTCTCTGACAACATCTCCAGGACACTTCGCTCCATGTGACTAGTAAGACAATTCTCAAATAACTATTATGATGACTTTTGTTCCACCCGCTTAAATGATAAAAGTACTTGCGATGTACAATCTATTAAGACTGTGTCTGTTCCCCGAATAGTGAGGTCAAAATATAAATTTAATGTAGGATCTAGAAAAAATCTTATCGTGATTAAACCAGAAACATGTATGGCCTGGTTTACACGGGACGATTTTAAAATTGTCGGCCGATTTTCCAAACCTGAGAGACCCCACACACTCTAACAGTTTTGGCCGTACAGTGTGTGGTGTGCAGCCACACGGCAAAATCAACACATCACACACGAACCGATTTGACTCCCGAGCATTCCCAGGTCAGACGGGAAATTTCGCAAAATCCCTCGAGATCAAACGTGACTTCAGAGTAAACAATCATGGCGGACGAAGAGGATGCAGTGGCCATAGTTTGTGCTTTGTTTTTAACGAAAAAAACAAACAAAAAAAAAACAAGAAAAGAAAAGGCGATGGTCAAAGAGGTGGGGACAACGCGAGCATGGACTATACTTGCTACATCATGATATGGATATGATATGGATGATATGGTTGTTGTTTTATCTCATAGAAATGTTGTTACGTACTACACAGATTAATAACCTTTTAAATAAACGTTCATATATTCGTTTCCACGGACTTTCTGGTGCGTCATGCCGCCGGCTGTTTTGATTTTGTTTCCCGGTACTTCCTCGCCGCCTCATCACCTCGCTTTCTGATTGACTACACGCCACAGTCCACAGGCTGCGTGATCATTTGTCCTCGGGGGACACCACACACGAGAAGAAATCGGGCCAAATAAATCCAACATGTTGGATATCCCCGATTTGAGATCGGAGCGGTCCCGACGTCCTTCCGAGCAGAGGAGAGCAGTCTTAACACACCACACATGGCAGGAATATTTGATCAGATTATTTTACGATAATCGGAGCATCCTAAGATTGTCGGAAGGGGTGAATCGGGGCTAAAATCGGCCTATTTATCCTGCCGTGTGAACCACCCTTAAAGTAAATGACGAAAACAATCTTTAAAGTTTGGGCTCATAAATATTAGATCACTCACACCCAAAGCAGTTATTGTAAATGAAATGATCACAGATAATAGATTTGATGTACTCTGCTTGACTGAAACCTGGCTAAAACCAAATGATTATTTTGGTCTAAATGAGTCCACTCCACCAAACTACTGTTATAAGCATGAGCCCTTTCAGACTGGTCGTGGAGGAGGTGTTGCAACAATATATAGTGATATTCTCAATGTTACCCAGAAAACAGGATACAGGTTTAACTCTTTTGAAATACTTCTGCTAAATGTTACACTGTCAGACATGCAAAAGAAATCTAATGTATCTCTTGCTCTGGCTACTGTGTATAGACCACCAGGGCCGTATACAGAATTCCTAAAAGAATTTGCAGATTTCCTCTCAGACCTTCTAGTTACAGTTGATAAGGCGCTAATCATGGGAGATTTTAATATTCACGTTGATAATACAAATGATGCATTAGGACTTGCGTTTACTGACCTAATAAACTCTTTTGGAGTCAATCAAAATGTCACCGGGCCCACTCATCGTTTTAATCATACACTAGATCTAATTATATCGCATGGAATCGATCTTACTGCTATAGATATCGTACCTCAATATGATGATTTTACCGACCATTTCCTTGTTCCGTGCAGTCTGTGTATCACTGATATTAACTATATGTCTCAGCGTTACCGTCTGGGCAGAACTATTGTTCCAGTCACCAAAGACAGATTCGCAAATAACCTGCCTGATCTATCTTAACTGCTATTTGTACCCAAAAATACACATGAATTAGACGAAATGACTGACAACATGGGCACTATTTTCTCTAATACATTAGAAGCTGTTGCCCCCATCAAATTGAAAAAGGTTAGAGAAAAACGTACTGTGCCATGGTATAACAGTAATACTCACTCTCTCAAGAAAGTAACTTGTAGTCTTGAACGCAAATGGAGAAAAACTAACTTGGAAGTTTTTAGAATTGCATGGAAATACAGTATGTCCAGCTATAGACAGGCTCTAAAAACTGCTAGGGCAGAGCATATACACAAACTCTTTGAAAATAACCAAAACAATCCAAGGTTTTTATTTAGCACAGTGGCTAAATTAACAAATTACCAGACGCCACCGGATTCAAATATTCCACCAACGTTAAATAGTAATGACTTTATGAATTTCTTCACTGATAAAATAGATAACATTAGAAATACAATAGCGAATGTAGATTCTACAGCGTCTAACACTTCAGTTTCATCCATCGCACCCAAAGATAAACTGCAGTGCTTTACAAATATAGGACAGGAAGAGCTAAATAAACTTATCACTTTATCTAAACCAACAACATGTTTATTAGATCCTGTACCCACTAAATTACTAAAAGAGCTGTTACCTGTAGCCGAAGAACCACTTCTCAATATCATTAACTCGTCGTTATCTTTAGGTCACATTCCAAAACCATTCAAGCTGGCGGTTATTAAGCCTCTTATTAAGAAACCAAAACTAGATCCTAGTGAACTGGCAAATTATAGGCCTATTCAAATCTTCCATTTATGTCTAAAATTTTAGGAAAAGTTGTATCTGCTCAATTGAGCACCTTCCTGCACAAAAAGATCTGTATGAAGAATTTCAGTCAGGTTTTAGGCCCCACCATAGCACAGAAACTGCACTTGTTAAAATTACAAATGACCTGCTCCTTGCGTCAGATCAAGACTGCATCTTATTTCTAGTTTTACTTGATCTTAGTGCTGCGTTCAACACCATAGATCATGACATCCTCATAGATCGATTACAAAACTATACAGGTATTCAAGGGCAGGCTCTAAGATGGTTTAGATCCTACCTGTCCGATCGCTACCATTTTGTTTACTTAAATGGGGAGTCATCTCATATATCATCAGTAAAATATGGAGTGCCACAAGGATCCGTCCTAGGTCCCTTTCTATTTTCAATATACATGTTGCCCCTTGGTAATATTATTTGAAAATACGGAATTAGCTTCCACTGTTATGCTGATGATACTCAGCTATATATCTCAACGAGACCAGATTCAACATATAAATTATCTAAGCTAACAGAGTGTGTTAAAAATGTAAAAGATTGGATGACCAATAATTTTCTCCAATTAAATTCGGATAAGACAGAGATATTAATTATTGGACCAAAAAACACTACACAAAATCTTGTAGATTACAATCTGCAACTAGACGGATGTACTGTTACTTCCTCTTCAGTCAAAAATCTGGGTTTTATATTGGACAGCAACTTGTCTTTTGAAAATCATATTTCCCATGTTACAAAAACTGCATTCTTCCATCTTAGAAACATTGCCAAGCTACGAAACATGTTATCTGTTTCCGATGCAGAAAAGCTAGTTCATGCATTTATGACCTCTAGACTGGACTATTGTAATGCACTTCTAGGTGGTTGTCCTGCTTCTTCAATAAACAAGCTACAGGTCGTCCAAAATGCAGCGGCTAGAGTCCTTACCAGGTCAAGAAAATATACCTTCTACCACGCTACAATCCATCACGCACCCTAAGGTCACAAAACGCTGGACTTTTGGTAGTTCCTAGGATAGCAAAGTCCACTAAAGGAGGTAGAGCTTTTTCACATGTGGCTCCCAAACTCTGGAATAGCCTTCCTGATAATGTTCGGGGTTCAGACACACTCTCTCTGTTTAAATCTAGATTAAAAATGCATCTCTTTTGCCAAGCATTTGAATAATGTATCTTAAATTGTGAGTATAGTTGTGTCTGATCAAATGTGCATTCTTATTCTTTAGCTTGGATTAAACTAATTAACTAATTAATTTTACTTTGTTGGATCAGCAGCTATGCTAATGATGTCTCTATTTGTTTCTCTGTTTCTGCTGGGATCTTCATCCCGTGGTAACTAGGATTTACACAAGCTCCAGTCTGGATCCAGAACACCTGAGAAGAGATGATGCTGACCCTCAGAGGACCTCAGATGATGCTGACCCTGAATCAACAAACAGAACCAACTAATATTGCTACAAGTGTGACTGCATCATATAATAATTATTAATAATATTAATAATGTTCATCGTCTGACTGACTACGTCTTGTATAAATTTTTCTACAAATCCTGTCATACGTGCACAAACTGACAGTCACCACTTACAAGCTACTACTAAATATTGTAGAAACATAATTTTCTGTAAAGTTGCTTTGTAACGATTTGTATTGTAAAAAGCGCTATTCAAATAAACTTGAATTGAATTGAATTGAATTTTGCCTGCAGTGTGAGAAGCAAGGGATGATATACATCCCAATTCAGCAGGCACCCATCCTGATAAGGAAACTTATAAATACACTAAAAAATGCTTTAATCAAAATATTAGAAAGCAGAAAGATATATGCTGCATTTGCTGGTTAGGTAGGTTTTGAAGCATGGATGCTGGTTTAAGCAGAACATGTGCTGGTCCGAAGCTGGTCCTGAGCAGCAGCTAGTTGCTTAGAACAGCATAGGACCAGATAAGAACCAACTCAAACCAGCATCCATGCTTTAAAACCTACCTAACCAGCATATGCTGTTTTTTTTTCAACAGGGTAGCATATTATTTACCCATCCAAAAACCCAGATTACAGCCACAGTGGCTGTCCTACAGGAACAACAGACAGCTCCTCATGACAAAAGCTGAGCAGTTCCTGTAAGCAGATGCTGAGAGGACATCAGCTCCTCCAGCGGGAAAGAGGCTCATGATAACAGAG
This sequence comes from Carassius carassius, assembly GCF_963082965.1. Classification (NCBI taxonomy): domain Eukaryota; kingdom Metazoa; phylum Chordata; class Actinopteri; order Cypriniformes; family Cyprinidae; genus Carassius; species Carassius carassius. The sequence goes on from NC_081788.1 coordinate 563,536, forward strand.
CTCATCTCATTCAGCTGAACGGCCTTTACAGCCAACCCTCTGTGTGCAGAAGCACAGCAAACACACACAGACAGCAGCAGGAGATGCGGCCTGGACCACCAGGAACACTTTCAAACAGGGTTTATGTACAGGGCAAACACCAATGAGAGAAAGTCTTCAAATATTGGAGTCTGTGTGTTTCTATGTGCTGTAACATGGATGTGTGTGCAGTTCATCACAGCTGGGCGATAATGAAATTCACAACTGATCATCTTTAATAGTGGTGTGTATGGTGTGTGTGTGTGTGTGTGTATATATATATATATATATATATATATATATATATATATACAGTTACAAATTGGACTTTTGGTAGTTCCTAGGATAGCAAAGTCCACTAAAGGAGGTAGAGCTTTTTCACATGTGGCTCCCAAACTCTGGAATAGCCTTCCTGATAATGTTCGGGGTTCAGACACACTCTCTCTGTTTAAATCTAGATTAAAAACGCATCTCTTTCGCAAAATCGATTCAAGAATGTTGCTGGTGTTCTTTTTACTGTACAGTTATTAACAGTAACAGTAATTTTACAATATCTGTGCCCCTCTCTAAATATAAATGATATAAACATAAATGATTTAGTAAGATCTCACAAGTGTTCGTCGGGCAGTGCAGCAGTCTGTGTGTTTGTCAGGTCTGTGTCTCATCTGAGGCCAGAGATTGGATTCTGATAACAGACATTATGTTTTTTGACTAAAATTATTTATTTTGATCTGAAAGTCTGTAGTTTTCACAAGTTGGTGTGTAGTTTTGAGATTGTGTTTCTAGTTGTGGGTGTTAGCTGTCGAGCAGAACTGTGATCTCTGTTCAGAGTGAGTGTGTATGAACACCGTCTGTGTTTGCTTCTGGAGAAACGGTGACATGACCTCAGACCTAGAGTCAGAGTCGCTTTCATTTTTAAAAACACATTAAATTCACATATAATCTTCAATCAAAACATGATCTTCCCTCCTGTATAACTTCCTCCAGCAGCCTGTCACTTACATGAGATCACAGCAGCTAGCAAACCTTCCAATCAACTCACTCAGATATGCGTCACAACAGGGAGGAAAAGATGATCGCAACTGTTTCAAGTCAACTTTACCGAGAAGATAAAGCACTGCGACTGCAGCTATTGTTCTGCTTCATCTGCAGGTCTCTTGTTTTTTGTCTGTCTTTTTAGAACGAGGAAAAAAAATGATCGGATAGGGAATGCACCGGCTTCGTGTGGACGTGGCCTAAGATAGATATTTCATTTCATTTCTAATGAATGTTGTTCAGTTGCTTTGACGCAATGTATTTTGTTTAAAGCGCTATATAAATAAAGGTGACTGGACTTGACTTGACATGTGTGTGTGAACATAGGCCTTGCTGCTCCTCCATCAGTGTGCTCCTGTACAAGGGTTCGATCTGAAGTCACCTTGTGTAAAACATCACGGTCCACTTGATCAGATACATGTGGAGTGATATAACACAGTGTTGTGCTGAGGTAACTCACCTTTCGCAGGCGGCCCCAGCTGGTCCCCAGGAACACAACGGTGTGGTTGTGGACGTTGTCAACAGCAATAGAGCTGAGTCCCGGGGCCTCATAGATGGGTCGGGCCCTCAGGGGCCTCATCAGGGCCAGCGGGTGCTGCAGGTGAGCGGCCCCACAGTTCAGCTGCTCCTCCTGAAGCTGAAACACAGAACACACCACATGAGGCTCAGGACTGCTGCTGATGACCGCCCCAGTGGTTTCTTTCGGTCTCTAGGGTGCTCTTTGTGTTTGCTCAGTGAAGGCAAAAGAGTCTGTGATATTCTCATGATGTTTCTATCCATTCATTTATACTCGGTCTCGCAGGACGGTTCTGATCACTGAGGGTCAGGGGTTATTCAGATCCCTAAATGCCTGTCGTAGTAAACACCACTAATAAGTAATTAGACTGAGAATGATCAAAACGGATGAGTGATGCGGCTGTGTTTAACCTTTAACACGCTGATGAATCTATTGTTGAATCAGACGGGTTCTGCTCCGTCAAAGCCACATTCACACGTCTGTTTTCATGAGCGCAGGGCGAGAGGTTCAGGGCAGGGTGATGGGAACTCAAGCGGGGGAGAGGAGGAATTTCTCACGAGTTTCTCCCCCTCAGCGCTGTGACCTCCTGCAGACTGCAATCTATCAGATCCTCCACACACAGCGATCTGAACACTGCTCATAACGTGTGGTCATTAGACTCTGAGCATGAGTGCATGAGCATGAGAGCTCTGAGCTGGACGAGAACAAAGGCAACAGCTACACTAAATAAACCCCAGACTGCCACATGCTTCTTATAAAACGTCATGTTCACATGATAAAAACAACATGTTTCCAGAAACTGCTCCAGGATCTGCTTCGTGGCCGTTTTCAACAAAAGCTAAAGATTTCCCATCAGATGTACATGCTGTACAGTATTATCAGACATACTTTTAAAACAAATGGGATTCCACTGATCGTAACTGCAGTCTGTCATGAGGCCGGAAACACACTCTCACTTCTATAGCTGCTAAAACAGCAGTCAAAGCGTTTAATTCTGCTCTACACATCATAGTGATGTCCCAGCACACTGAAAGTGATTTAATAGTGCTGCTTATTATTACTTCACAGTCATAATTCATAGATCATTAGTCGTGAACATGTTGAACAGAGCCAACTATACAAAAGTAGGAGTTTTAGGAGATTTGAGATGAAGCACATAGATTTCATTACCATGTCCTCCTAAATGTAAAATATTGTGTGTGTTATTTGACAAATGTGTATTGGACAGTTTTTTCAAGATTACAGCAAATACCACTATCATTGTGCAGAAATAAGTGTATAAGCCAAAGAAAATGATCTGGAGCTAGTTTTAGTTGCACTTTCCGAAACTCCATTAAACAAATAATAGCCCGACTCGATCATATCGATCAAAAACCTTTGTGGCAGTTATTAATTCTTATATTTTAATTGACTCTTGATATTTAAAGGGCATTCAATCGTGACGTTTACGTTCAAATCCACAAGAAAGTGTGCTGTAACTGGCTGCTATTTGGAGTCTCCTTTTCACTTTCGAAAGTCACAATGTTAAAGAGGTACTGCGATTCATTTTTAAAAATGCAAATGTTCCACGTATTCTCGTAATATAATTATGCTCATTATTGGTTAATGTGCATTGATAGCTTTAAATGACTTTAAGTGTCTTCATTCTCTGAGTTTCCTCTTTCTCTTCTCCTTACCCAGTCATGAAAGTTATTAGAAGAGTCGCGCGCTCTCACCTTGATGGCCCCTTTGCGCTCGCACTCGGCCCCGGAGCCCTGGATGACGCTGTCCAGCACCTGCACGTCGCTGTTCGGCCCGTTCGAGCAGTTACGGCGGCCCTGGCGGATCCTCTCCTCCACATCCGCCACGCGGAACGCGCACACAGCCGACTGGCCGCCCGTCCGCGCGAACACCCCGAACAGATGTGGCTCCGGTCCCGCCGTGCTCTGCGCGCTGATGTCCGCGGGGCAGATGGAGAGCAGGCGGTTGTATATATTCCCGTCGGATCCGCACTGAAGGCCCATCTGGATGTAGGACTCGGTGAGTTTGCGGCTCTCCGGGGACCTGCGGGGATCGTCCGTGTCCAGACAGATGCGCGCCAGGATGCTGTTGGGCTGGCTCTCCTTCAGACCCGTGTTCGCGTCGTTGTTGATGGCGATGTACGAGTAGTTCTTGTGAACGAAGGCGTGCACGAAGCTGAGCTTGTTCTTCTGCTTGACTTCTTGCTTGATTTTGAACACGTTGTCCTCGGACGGGTTGATGTTGTAGGTGAAGAGCCGGTCGAGGTCTTTGGTGTTGAGCGAGCGAATGGAGATCTCGGGCGTGTTCTCGAAGCGCAGGTCCTCTTTGCTGTGGTTCTTGGGGAAATATTCGGTCCCCATGCCCGTGTACGTCACTCCGACCAGCAGCCGCGGCG